>NC_073379.1:113137544-113209312 GCF_028641065.1 Leucoraja erinaceus | reverse complement strand
ACAGAGCCCCGATCCAAGCTGCGGAAGTGGATGGGGAACCTCTGCAGACCGGTCGTTAGGTTCAAACATCATAGAATGGATTTGATGCGTTGCAACCAGACATACACATTGTAAATATTGTCATAATGTTTCAGAGTTCTACTTACTGCCTAATGTTGACTGTATGATATTGGCCTGGTCTGGTATTTCTGCAGATCAGGTAATGTTGCTATGTCTTGCTTCCCTTAGAAGACTGGTTGAATACTCTATTATTGGTTTGGAATTTCGTTAGGTATGGGTGTCATCGTATCTGTAATTGCATTGGAACGAGCCACCCCCTGTTGTTCTTCCCCTCAAGGTCTGGGTACCTATAAAATCCTCTGCAATCCTTCCCACATCGATCTTCCTGGGAGAGCGCTGGGAACTTTGCGTGACCTTCTGGAGTTTGGTCCTCTGTTTGGCGAGGCTTAGAGGGCTTGATCGGCAGCTACGAGGATCAATACCCGAGGTGGTTCTGGTACAGTGGTTTGAATGTAGTTGTGTTTGGTTTAAAATATAGATGTCAGTTGAATAAGTGTCCTGATTCACTGTTGTTTTTTGACTGAAACTGACCTGGGGGGAAGCGTAGAACGAGCATTTTAACAGATCCCTGAGTCCAAGACACTGACCAGCGCTCCCTGCACATTAACACATCCTACACACACTAGTGACAATTTTTTCGCATACCAAGAGCCAATTTACCTCCAAACCTGAAGTCACACAAAATTGCTGGAGACACTCAGCGGGTGTCGTAGCATCTATGGAGTGAAGTGAAATCGCGGACGGTTCGGGCCGAACCCTTCTTCAGACTGATGGGGGGGTGGGGGGGGAGAAGGAAGAAAAATGGAATTAGGAGGAGCCCGAGGTGTGGGGGGATGGGAGGAGACAGTCTCGAAGGTGTAAGGAAGGGTAGGGAGACAGCAAGCTAGCCAAACTGGGAGAATTAACGTTCATTCAGGATGCCATCCGGACCTTCAAGCTGCCCATGGCGGATATGAGGTGCTGTTCCTCCAATTTTTCCGGTGTTGCTCACTCTGGTATTAGATGATACCCAGTACAGAGAGTCGTATTGGTATGGGAGGGGGAGTTGACCGTGCTGAAGAGCCACCTGGAGTTTCAGGTAGGTTTATGCAGACTGAGCGTTGGGTGTAGGTGGGGTTTCGGGCGAAACGATCGCCAAACCCTCCGCTTAGTCCCTCACCGAGTCAATCACTGACATCTAGAGCATCGGATGCTTAGTAGACCTACAAACTGTACGGCTGTTGAGTGTGTGGGAGGAACCCGGGAAGATATCGGTGAGAAAACTCCACGCAGGTCCAAGGGAGAACGTACAAAACTCCGTACAGTCCTGCACCTGTGTAGCCGTTATCAAACCTGTTCCTCCGTGCTAGCAAGCACCTGTAAGGCAACAACCTACCGCTGTGCCACTGTGGCCACCTTTACTGAATTACATAATATTATCTCTGGGCAGGCTACAGAATCCTGACCCATCGTTAATATATGAAACAAATTATCCATTTAAATTCAATGGCAAAAATAATTAAGGATCCACAAAATGCTGGAGTAACTCAGCGGGACAGGCCGCATCTCTGGAGAGAAGGATGGTAACGTTTCGGGTCAGACCCTTCTTCAAACATAATTATATTGTCTTAAACAAGGGACTTCTGTTTAAATTAAACATTTAAAAAAAACATGGCAAACATCTGGTAATGATACTGAGTTCACCAACTAATCAATCACTGGTTTTTAATGTTTGAAACAACACCATTAAAAAATTACATGGGAATGGTAATAGTTGAAACAGTCTACACTGTACATTCACAGTTATAATCATGCACATGTGGCTTTATTCTGCTTAAGCTCTGATGAGTGTTTGATGGCACTGGGCCTGTACGTCGCTTGGAGTTTAGAAAAGGGTGGGACCTCATTGAAACGGTACCGAATAGGTGAAAGGCTTGATAGATGGGTGGATGTGAGAGGATTGTTTTCCACGTGGGAGAGTCGAAAGACGTAGAGGTCATAGCCCTTGGGAATTAAGGATGTTCTTTTAGGAAGATGAGGAATTTCTTTTAGTCAGAGGTGGTGAAGTCTGTGTAATTCTTTGCACAGAAGGCTGTGGAGGCCGAGTCAGTGGATTTTTTAGGACGGAGAGATCGTATGGTAGATTCTTGATTAGTAACGGGTGTCAGAGGTTATGGGGAGAAGGCAGGAGAATGGGGTTAGGAGGGAGAGATAGATCAGTCCATGCTTGAATGGCGGAGTAGCCTTGTATGGGCCGAATGGCCTATTCTGCTCCTATCACATGGACTTTTATGATCTAAGCTTTACACACTGCAAGATGAAAATGTACTTTGGGAATATAAATGATTTGAAACACAACATACGTTGGTCGGTCCAGGTCGGTATAGCACTGTGATAATAGCTGTAGCATAGCTCAATGGGCGCAAGTCAAGTCCCACTACTGGCCCATCATACTCAGCCAACTTGTGATGGAATGTACATGCCTAAGAAACAAACGGCATCAATGCACATGCGTTGTCTCAAAAAACAAGAGAGAGGATATCATATGTGTTTATAAGGGACTGCAATTTCTATTAATTTTTTGCTCTCCGGCAGCTTTAACAAAAACGTTGGGTGACACAACAAGTGTATGCTTTACATTATCACATCAAGCTACCACCAATAAACTGGACATTTGCAAAGACGTTCTAATGAATTACAATGACAGCAGCATGGCTTATACAGCCTGCAGTGTTCCATATCCCATTGTCAGTTAACTCTTGAAATGTGTTTGCCAATCATCCGAACCCAGTCACATTTTTAGACGTCTAAAAGGCAGGGTTTCAGCCCTATAATGCTTCCTCTTGCATTGCATTTTTTCCCCCCTTACTCACCAGTATTCTCCACTCCGTACCTTTTCTTGGAGGGATTTACTTTGCTGGGCAAAGACATAGTGGGCAGGGCGAGCCTCCAGAGTTTTGCTCAGATGTTCCCATTGGTTCACATCTACCAACAACTCCTATCACCTCTAGGCACAGCCTGATCTCACCATCTTGGGAGGGATTAGCAGGGGGAGTTGGGCAAACTATTCTGTCCTTTAAAACCAACCAGCCACTCTCAATTTCTCACTGGGATGACAGACAGCCCATAACACCCCAGCCAAGTTTCCTACTTATTAACCAGTGTGAACTGGCAACCAAATACAGTGGTTTCTGCTATGGTTAAGGACCGGTTCTTCTGCAGGAAGAGACCAACATCAAATCTGTCCATTCCCCCGTCCTTTTGATGGATAAACATGGAAGAATGAATATTGTGGGAAATTTCCCAATGAGGTTTCCAAATCTTTGTATCCGACTAGCAAGGTTCTACACAGCCATAGAACACGGGGCATCATGGTGGTGCAGCAGTAGAAGTTTAGAGGTGCTCGCTACTCCATCTCCTCACTTTTCTGTTTCATGCATTCTTCTTGTGTTTGGAAGATTGTTGGCCGACCACATTTCCCTCGAGAATAATTAAAGTTCTGACGTACCGTAATCGTTATAAAGCCAGTGACGCCGGGTTCGCTACTGACTATGGGTGCCGTCTGTACGGAGTCTGCACGTTCTTCCCTGTGACCACGTGGCATTTACTCCGAGTGATCTGGTTTCCTCCAACATCCAAAGACGTGCAGGTTTTTTGTAGATTATTGTCTTTTGCTAAACCATTTATAAATTGTCCCATGTGTCAGCAGGTACAGGATACCGAGCTTGGATGATTCACCATGATGATATTGAATGGCAGTGCAGGCTCGAAGGGCTCATGTGGACTACCCTGCACCTAATTTCTATGTTTCTATGTGTGTAGGATTACTGAAAGTGTAAGGGGATCGCTGGTTCGTGTGGACGTGGTGGCCTCACGCCCTGTTTTCCCGCGCTGTAGTCGCTAAACTAAAAGTAAAAATTACTTTAGACTTGGCCATGCAATAGAGCAACCCCTCCTGAAAATTCTTACCTCTTTTAAAAATGGTTGACCACAATGCAATGTTTAAGATCGGAAGCAATTATTCTGAAAGTACCATTATTTGTGTAATCAAAGTGTAATTCTACGTTAGAATGACGTGGAAACAATATCTTTATATGTGGTTACTGAAATGATCTGGAGGAAACACCATGAAAGTGCAACTTTACTGGGATACACTACGGAAACAAGCCACTACCCACCCCTCTGCGATCACTAATGTATCAGAATGGTGAGAAACAGGTGAGTAGACCAGGTGGATTCTTGTGCAGGAAGGAACTGCTAGACACTGGTGTTAAACTGAAGATAGACACAAAATGCTGGAGTAACTCAGCGGGACAGGCCAGCATCTCTGGAGAGAAGGCATGGGTGCGTTTCAGGTCGTGACCCTCTTCAGACCAGATCTTGTCTTGTTTCCACCATCTCCATGGGAACGGAGCTCCTCATCATTCTTTCCTCACTATCTGCCCAAGGTTGACCACTTTTTCCTCCTAAATGTACGGCCACAAATCTCCCCCTTCCATTGTGACCTTTTTATAAGAATATTACCCACGTGTGGAGACAAATGATTGGATGCATACTATACAATTTTCAGGAAGCAGCCATTAATGATTCACATTAATCACGTTCAAACTTTGCTATTTTAATACTTAAAACCATTTAACACGGGGGATATACAATCTTTCATATAATAAACCAAGAAGTTCACCTTTCATGTAATATCGCAATGACATCTTTCAGGGAAACAAGTTCATTCCCTAAATTAGCTCAACATATTTTGTTTTATTTAATAAAACAATTATTATAATATTGAAGTAAATACAAAGTCATAGAGTCATACAGCATGGAAAGGTCCCTCGGCCCAAAGCCCTATACGACCAACATGTCCCATGGTACACTAGTTCCACCTACTGTGTTTGGCCGCATATTTCTTGTTTATTTATTAAATCTCTGTCTTTCATATTCATAAGGTCATAAGTGATAGGAGCAGATTGACCATTTGACCCATCATAATCCTAATAACATTTTATTTATGGGCGTCTTTTCAGAGTCTCAAGGAACCATTACAAGAAATTGGCAGGTAGATGAAAAACATGTAAGGGGATGAATAAATAGTAGAGACATGACTAGTACACAAAGTAAATACGAGAATTCATACAAAACACAATATGAGGCAATTAATGCACAGATAAAAGGGAGGGGGACGTCGGGGCTAAGGATAGGCCAGAGGTGAAGAAAAGATGGGTCTTGAGGCGGGACTGGAAGATGGTGAGGGACACGGAATTGCGGATCAGTTGGGGGATGGAGATTCCAGAGCCTGGGAGCTGGCCCTGGAGAAGGCTCTGTCCCCAAAACTGCGGAGGTTTGGACTTGTGGATGGAGAGGATGACCCTGGCTGATGTGGATCTGAGGGAACGTGAGGGTTTGGTAGGGGGAGAGGAGGTCATGTGAGATAGGGGGGGGCCAGATGGTGGAGGGCTTTGTAGGTGAGGATCAGGATTTTGTAGATGATCCGGTGGGATGAATGGAAGCCCTAGAAGTTGTTTGAGGACTGGAGTGATGAGATGCCAGGATTTGGTGTGGGTGATGAGTCGGGCGGCTGCGTTCTGGACCAGTTTGGAGGTCGGTTCTAGTCTATGAGTAGCTGAATCAAGAGTCTACTCCGCCATTCAATCATGGCTGATCTATCTCTCCCTCCTAACCCCCATTTCTCCTGCCTTCTCCACATAACCTCTCCACCCACATACACTTTAGTAGATCTTTAAGCTACCACAGATATCGAAATCTGATCTCCAGTGCCTTCACTTCACTGATACCTTCACAAAATAATCCAATCTGCCCTGTCCCTATCTGTCAGGTTTATCTACAATTGGAGAGGGAGAAGGGTAGAATCAGGGGTGTCCGTGGTGCAGTTGAAATTAAAGGGGACTAGGGCCATGAGGGAGGAGCTGGCGCAAAGTTGACTGGAAGATACATTTAGCAAGGATGGCAGTTGGAACAACAATGGCAGGTGTTTCTGGGATAATACAGAAGGTGCAGGATCAGTGTTCATTCCTAGGAGGAAGAAAGATCCCAAGGGGACAAACGATGATCATGGCTGACAAGGGACGTCAGGGACAGTATAAAATAAAATAGAAGAAGTACACGTAGAAAGATGAGCGGGGAAAGCAAGAGGTTTGGTAATAGGAAACATAGAAACATAGAAAATAGGTGCAGGAGGAGGCCCTCGCGCCCTTCAAGCCAGCACCGCCATTCATTGTGATCATGGCTGATCGTCCCCCTATCAAATAACCCTTGCCTGCCTTCTCCCCATATCCACATTAGGCAGGAATGTGGTGTTGGATAGACTGATGGGATGAAGGCTGATAAATCTCCAGGGCCTGATGGTCTGCATCCCATTCCAATGTTCTATTGACTCAGGATCAGTTCCTGTGGGATGGAGGGTAGCTATGTTATCCCACTTTTTAAGAAAGGCGGGAGGAGAGAAAACCAGGGAATATAGACAGTTAGCCTGACATCGGTGGTGGGGAAGATGCTGGGAGTCAATTATAAAGAGGAGATAGCCGAACATTTGGATAGCAGTAACAGGATCGGTCCGAGTCAGCATGGATTTACGAAAGGGAAATCATGCTTGACTAATCTTCTTGAGTTTTTTGAGGATGTAACTAGGAAAATGGACAATGGAGAGCCAGTGGATGTAGTGTACCTGGACTTACCCCAGAAAGCAATTTGATGAGGTCCAACATAATAATAATAATAACTTTTATTTATGGGTGCCTTTCAAGAGTCTCAAGGACACCTTACAACACAAAATTTAGCAGGTAGAGGAAAACATGTAAGGGAATGAAATAAATAGTAGAGACATGACTAGTACACAAAGTAAAGAGAATTCAATACAAAAACACAATATGAGGCAATTAATGCACAGATGAAAAGAGAGGGGGACGTGGGGCTAAGGATAGGCAGAGGTGAAGAGAGGGGTCTTGAGGCGGGACTGGAAGATGGTGAGGGACACGGAATTGTGGATCAGTTGGGGGAGGGAGTTCCAGAGCCTGGGAGCTGCCCAGGAGAAGGCTCTGTCCCCAAAACTGCGGAGGTTGGACTTGTGGATGGAGAGGAGACCGGCAGATGTGGATCTGAGGGACCGTGAGGGTTGGTAGGGGGAGAGGAGGTCAGTGAGATATGGGGGGCCCAGATGGTGGAGGGCTTTGTAGGTGAGGATCAGGATTTTGTAGTTGATCCGGTGGGAGATGGGAAGCCAGTGTAGTTGTTTGAGGACTGGAGTGATGTAATGTCAAGATTTGGTGTGGGTGATGAGTCGGGCGGCTGCGTTCTGGACCAGTTGGAGTCGGTTGATGTAGGTGCAGCTGATGCCAAGGAGAAGTGAGTTGCAATAGTCCAGTCGGGGAGATGAAGCAAGGAGAGTCTTTCAGCAGCGGGAGGTGGTGAGAGAGGTCCTGAGTTTGGGCGATGTTGCCTAACCCTAACCCTTTCAGAATGGCAGGCAGTGACTAGTGGGGGTACCGCAAGGATCGGTGCTGGGACCCACAGCTATTGACAATAACATCAAATGATTGGATGAAGAGATTCAAAGTAACATTAGCAATTTGCAGATGACACAAAGCTGGGTGGCAGTGTGTAACTGTCAGGAGCTGTCTATGAGAATGCGGGTGACTTGGACAGGTTGGGGGAGTGGGCAGATGCATGGCAGTTGACGTTTAAAGTGGATAAATGTGAGGTTATCCACTTTGGCGGCAAAAACAAGGGGGCAGATTATTATCTCAACGGGGTAGGTTACGTAAGGGGGAGGTGCAAGGGCGTCGATTCCTGGATGTCCCTTGTACACCGGTCACTGAAAGTTGGCTTACAGGTACAGCAGGCAGTGAAGAAAGCAATAATGGAATGTTGGCCTTTATAACAAGAGGAAGCGAATATAGGAGCAAAGAGTTCCTTCTGCGTTGTTCAGAGCCCTAATGAGACCACACCTGGGTTATTGTGTACAGTTTTGGTCCCCTAATTTTGAGGGAGTGCAGCGTAGGTTTACAAGGTTAATTCCCAGAATGGCGGGACTGTTATATGCCGAGAGAATGGAGCAGCTGGGATTGTACACTCTGGAGTTTAGAAGGATGAGAGGGTATCTCATTGAAACATATAAGATTGTTAAGGGTTTGGACACGCTAGAGGCAGGAAACATGTTCCCGATGTTGAGGGAGCCCAGAACCTGGAGCCACAGTTTAAGAATAAGGAGTAAGCCATTTAGAACGGAGATGAGGAAACACTTTTTCTCACAGAGTGGTGAGTGTGGAATTCTCTGCCTCAGAGGGCAGTGATAGCAGGTTATCTGTTATTTGCACTTTATCAGTTTATTTATTCATGTGTGTATATATTTATATCATGGTATATGGACACACTTATTTGTTTTGTAGTAAATGCCAACTATGTTCTGTTGTGCTGAAGCAAAGCAAGAATTTCATTGTCAGGGACACATGACAATAAACTCACTTGAACTTGAACTTAGCAAGATATCTTGCATATTGTAGTCTGACATAAAATAGTCCACTTCCCATTCAAAACCAGGGCTGAAACAGGATCAATTTATTTTCAATAATTGTAACTGAGGTGCATTTATGATATGATTGGGCATCAACTTGAAATGTTGCCATTTCTGTTCTCTACCAATTTTGCCGATTGCTGAATATTTCCTGTATTTTCTTCACCAGATTCCAGCATCAACATCACCAGGCATGTTATAGGATGGATTTTGTTTCAAAATGAAGGTTAGATCTCATGGGATTCAAGGAGTTATATCTGCCCAAGCAGCTTTCACCCCAGTGATATGAACAGTTGACCTTCTCTAACTTCAGATAACCATTTGCTTTCCCCTCTCTCTCCATTCCTCCCTTCCCAGTTCCCTCGGGCCAGTCATGACTATTCCCTGATTAAATTCTATCTCTGTATACTTCGTTGTCAACTGCTCCTTGCAAACAATGATATATTCTCATTTTCTTTGAACCTCTCTTTTTTTTAAATCTCGTTTTCACACCCTTACCATCCTTATCTCCGAGACCCCCCTCTCCCCGGTCTCTCAGTCTGAAGAAGGGTCTCAACTCGAAGCACCACCCATTCCTTCTCTCCAAAGATGCTGCCTGTTCCCGCTGAGTTACTCCACATTTTGTGACTATTTCAGGGGGAAGGATATGTTGATATTCTAGGGCACGATGATTGTAAGCCGGGAGGAAGTGGATTGGGTTGTCTTGAAAAAACATTGAGATGGATAAGTTCTCAGGTTCTGATGTTATCTACCCAGGATACTGAGGAGAGCAAGAGAGGAGGTGAGAGAAAGCAGATGTGGGAATCTTGAGCCATAAACAACATGATTGAAAAAACCCAGTGCATCAGGCAGCATCTGCAGAGGGAATGGTCAGATAACCTTTGGGTCATGACCCTTCTTCAGAGAGGAAAATTATTCGAGAAGATTCCAAGGGACAACTGTCATGTGGGCAGTGGATATTGTCTACATGGACTTTAGGAAAGCATTTGACAAGGTCTTTAGACAATTAAATTGTATGGACCCTGTATGAGTTGGGTCCAAAATGAGCTTGGTCACTGAAGACAGAGGGTACTGGTAGGGGTGTGATTTTGTAACTGAAGGACATGCCCCAATCAGCATCAATGGTTGACAGCTTCAAGTTCCTTGCCAAAAATATTTACCAATGATCTGACATGGACCAATCACATCAATGCGACAGGTAAGAAGACACACAGAGGCCTCTATTTCTTGAGGAGGTCGAGGACTCTTGGCATCTCTCCAATGACTCTTACAAAAATTCCACAGATGCACCCTAGAAAACACACTGTTGGGTTGCATGGCAACTTGGTTTGAGAACAGTTCTGCTTAAGAACACAAGAAATTGCAGAGAGTTATAGATGTAGCCCAGTCCACCACACAGACCACACTTCCCATCATTGACATTATTGACATTTCATGTTACCTTGGAAAGGCAGGCAAAATAGTAAATTCCCTTTCTAGTCATTCCTTTCCCCTGCTCATATACGACACAAGGTGCAGAAGCTTGAAAGTGTGCACCACCAGACTACTTCCTCTCTGTTATCATGCTTCTGAATGGTCCTTCCATACACTCGGGTCTTGTCCGATTCACCTCTACCTCATTGGTCCTGGGACACTGGACTTAGTCTATGGAACTGATGGGCTACAATGCTGAGTTTTTAATTGAATTGAATTGAATTGAATTTGAATTGCATTGAATTGAATTGAATAATCTTTAATAATCCTTTACAGGAAATTACAGTGCCACAACAGCTTCAAGCCAGACTAAACCACACATTGCCACAGATAGCTTCAATACTTAATAAGATAAAATACAATGAATGAATACAAAAAAAAATCCAAAATTATTTTTGTGCATTATAAAACCTTATAGCAGCAGGTATACAAGACTTCCTATATCTCTCCGTTTTGCACATTGGTGCAATCAGTCTCTGACTGAAGATGCTGCACTTGATCACCTTCAGGGCGTGGAGTGGGTGAGTGGGGTTGGTCATTATTGAACCTAGTTTGTTCAGAGTTCTGGCCTCTGCACCCTGCTGGACCGTTAGTTGCTCAGCCCCAACCATATTCTTCACTATGTATGCTCCCCTTTGCTCTATCTATTGTACTTGAGTTTTGACTTGCTTTTGTATCATGTATGGTATAATGTGATCTATTGGGCAGCGAGCAGGACACAGCTTGTCACTGTTCCTCCGTACACGTGACAATAATAATCTACATCTTGGGTCTCTCTCAAAATTCATTCCTTTTACTTTGGCATGTCTGCTACTTCCTGATGTCATTCTTGAATTGCACATGTAGTTTACGAATAGTAGTTACTGTCAAATGAACAAATTAATATGATGAGTGCCCTTGCTTCATTCAGCGCATTATAAACAAACCTTGGGAAAAAAATGGAAATCAAAATCTGCTTATGCTTGAATTCTGAAATAAATGATATAGGAGGGCTCTTTAACATTAAATGTTAACTCTGTTTCTCTGTCCACAGATGCTGCCTAGCCTGTTAAGTGTTTCCAACATTATCTGGTTTTACTCGGTGACACAGCGGTAGAGTTGCTGCCTTGCAGCGCCAGAGACCTGGGTTCAATCCTGGCTACGGGTGCTGTCTATATGAAGCTTGTACGTTCTTCCTGTGACCACGTGGCTTTTCTCCAGGTCCGCTAGTTTCCTCGCACACTCCAAAGTCGTACAGGTTTGTTGGTTAATTGGCTTCTGTAAATGTGTGTGTAGTGGAGAGCTAGTGCATGGGTGTTTGTTGGTCAGCGCAGACTCATTGGGCTGAAGGGCCTGTTTCCAAGTAGTATCTCTTATGGTCTACTGCGAAATGAAAATTGCATGTTTGCAATATTACTGTGGAAAACTGATCAGAATGCTGCATTTGGAAAATAGATTCTACGGAATTAGGACTGTAAGGCTATTTCTAAATACATTTTTTAATATATTATCCTAAGTAGCTAGCGGCAGACAGAAATTTAGAATTTTTTCTGTGTGTTTGGGAGTTTATCAATCTATGCAAAACAGAAGACATCACGGTGCTAAATAATGCTGGCTGATTTATTAAGCAGGCTGTGAAATTATGTTGCTGATTACTAGCATATGAACATAAAGACATTATTCAGTTTATCTTAAATAGGTTAGTACATCCACCAAAGGAACACAACGTAATTTGAGACAAGCATATTAAATGTTTGTACTCAACTATCTAATGGCATAGTGTCAATTCTTTGTAATTTATCATTCAAGCTCCGTTTTTCTCCCTGGTATTTTACATTATGTTCATGCAATTGTCCATCTTCCTCAGGGTTATAATTACATTTAGATTCTACTGTAAGCTCAAGGTTGCAAAGTAACAAAATCAAACAAGAGCATAACCAGTTCAAGAACAAAAATAAGATTCCACAAAATGGTGTACAAGATGAAGGAATATTCTGAACCTTCCAGCCTGCATTCATGAATGTTAGCAGGAATCAATTCCAAAATGGTGATTTATAGACAAGAGGCACAAATAGTTTCGGAGATAAAATAATACCAAATGTGAAATGACACTGCAAGATCATGATAATTTTGCCACAGAGAAATGACCTTATCACAGGAGAACCTCTTGAACTTTTCATTACACAGAATATGAGCAATCTATTGTGTACTTCACTGTTAGGCCGAAAACCTGATGCTTTTCACCAGGCAGAACATTTATACTTGGTCAAGCTCACCCTGCAAACGTCATTGATCGGTTTGAGACAATGGACAAGAACCAGAAAGACATAGGTTTAAGGTGAAGGGGAAAAGGTTTCATAGGAATATTAGGCGTAACTTTTTCACACAAAGGGTGGTGGGCTGGCCTTTATAAATCAGAGCATTGAGTATAGAAGTTGGGATGTAATGTTAAAATTGTAACAGGCATTGGTGAGGCCAATTCTGGAGTATGGTGTACAATTTTGGTCGCCTAATTATAGGAGGATGTCAACAAAATAGAGAGAGTACAGAGGAGATTTACTAGAATGTTGCCTGGGTTTCAGCAACTAAGTTACAGAGAAAGGTTGAACAAGTTAGGGCTTTATTCTTTGGAGCGCAGAAGGTTAAGGGGGGACTTGATAGAGGTTTTTAAAATGATGAGAGGGATAGACAGAGTTGACGTGGAAAAGCCTTTCCCACTGAGAGTAGGGAAGATTCAAACAAGGGGACATGACATGAGAATTAAGGGACTGAAGTTTAGGGGTAACATGAGGGGGAACTTCTTTACTCAGAGAGTGGTAGCTGTGTGGAATGAGCTTCCAGTGAAGGTGGTGGAGGCAGGTTCGTTTTTATCATTTAAAAATAAATTGGATAGTTATATGGATGGGAAGAGAATGGAGGGTTATGGTCTGAGCACAGGTATATGGGACTAGGGGAGATTATTTGTTCGGCATGGACTTGTAGGGCCGAGATGGCCTGTTTCCGTGCTGTAATTGTTATATGGTTATTACCATATAACCATATAACAATTACAGCACGGAAACAGGCCATCTCGGCCCTACAAGTCCGTGCCGAACAAAATTTTTTCCCCTTAGTCCCACCTGCCTGCACTCGTACCATAACCCTCCATTCCCTTCTCATCCATATGCCTATCCAATTTATTTTTAATGAACCATGCCTCCACCACCTACACTGGGAGCTCATTCCACACCGCTACCACTCTCTGCGTAAAGAATGGTGCGTTAAGTTAGGTCTTTATTCTCTGGAGCGCAGAAGGTTAAGGGGGGACCTGATAGAGGTCTTTAAAATGATGAGAGGTATAGACAGAGTTGATGTGGACAAGCTTTTCCCTTTGAGAATAGGGAAGATTCAAACAAGAAGACATGACTTCAGAATTAAGGGACAGAAGTTTAGGGGTAATATGAGGGGGAAGTTCTTTACTCAGAGAGTGGTAGCGGTGTGGAATGAGCTTCCAGTGGAAGTGGTGGAGGCAGGTTCATTGGTATCATTTAAAAATAAATTGGATAGGCATATGGAAGAGAAGGGAATGGAGGGTTATGGTATGAGTGCAGGCAGGTGGGACTAAGGGGAAAAAAAAATTTGTTCGGCACGGACTTGTAGGGCCGAGATGGCCTGTTTCCGTGCTGTAATTGTTATATGGTTATATGGTTAAGTTAGGGCTTTATTCTTTGGAGCGCAGAACGTTAAGGGGGGACTTGATAGAGGTCGTTAAAATGATGAGAGGGATAGACAGAGTTGACGTGAATAAGCTTTTCCCCTGAGAGTAGGGAAGATTCAAACAAGGGGACATGACTTGAGAATTAAGGGACAGAAGTTTAGGGGTAACATGAGGGGGAACTTCTTTACTCAGAGAGTGGTAGCTGTGTGGAATGAGCTTCCAGTGAAGGTGGTGGAGGCAGGTTCGTTTTTATCATTTAAAAATAAATTGGATAGTTATATGGACGGGAAAGGAATGGAGGGTTAAGGTCTGAGCGCAGGTAGATGGGACTAGGGGAGATTACGTGTTCGGCACGGACGAGAAGGGTCGAGATGGCCTGTTTTCCGTGCTGTAATTGTTATATGGTTATCTTCATGCCACCATTTGCATTAAGTATTGCCTTTCAACTTCATGCCACCATTTGCAGTAAGTGGTGTCTTTCAACTTCAAGCCACACCCCAAGCCACCATTTGCAGTAAGAATAATAATAATAATAATTTTGTGTTTCGGCACAAAGACTAGAAGGGTCTAGATGGCCTGTTTCCGTGCTGTAATTGTTTATATGGTTATATGGTTATATGGTTATATGGGTGTATGGAACGAGCTGCCAGAGGAGGTAGTCGAGGCAGGGGACTATCCCACGTTTAAGAAACAGTTAGACAGGTACATGGATAGTACAGGTTTGGAGGGATATGGACCAAGCACAGTGTAGATGGGACATTGTTGACTGTCGGCCGTTGGGCTGAAGGGTCTGTTTCCACACCATGACTATGGCAAGGAGCGATATTAAGGTCAACTAGCCAATACCCATCAAAATGAGTTCCGCTTCACAACGAGCTCCAGAGAAACTTCTGAATCGTGACGCCCAATGTCACCATGGAATTAATCTAGCGGTTAAGCTTACTCAGCAGGCAATCGATGGACTTGCTGCCTGACCCACAAGTACTTTAGCATGGTGTGTTTTGTTTTGGTAAACCAGCATCTGTAATTCTTGCATCTCCTGTAGGCATGCAATACAACCGGGAAATATTTGAATGCCGAATTCAGTGAAGACAAATCTCAACTACTATCATTGTCAAAGTACACTCTAAACCAGATTGTAGGTGCTCCCACCAGCATTTGGAATTGCTAAGAAAGGCTGCTGTAACTGCACCGTGCCAGATAAGTGCTCAGTAAAGAGATTGAAGCCATGCACAAAAAGCTGGAGTAACTCAGTGGGTCAGACAGCATATCTAGAGAAAAAGAAAAGGTGACGTTTCGCGTCGAGACTCTTCTTCAGACTGAGAGTTAGGGGAAAGGGGAACGAGAGATATGGATGCTACTTGGGGCAAATGAATGTAAAATATCCAAATAACAACTAAAAAGAGATTCAAGCACAGTACAGTCTTGCTGGCCTTTAGACACAAAATGCTGGAGTAACTCAGCGGGACAGGCAGCATGTCTGGTGAGAAGAAATGGGTGACGTTTCGGTTTAAGACCCTACTGGGCTTTACACTGGAAAAGTTAGCACTCAAATTCTGCACCAGGTCAGATCTGTGTGTTTTAATTGATTTAGTTTCCAGAAAAAAACTAAAAACTTTTAGTTTAATGACTTACTTCCTCTTTAAGAGTTTTAAAATTGCCCTACGTCAGAAACATTTAAAACTTAAGACCAACAACAGCTATTGCAGCAGGCAAAGCCCTGTTCCAAGGAAAGAACCAGCTACGCTGGTATTCACCACCTGGAGGGGCTGCAAGCATCCAATCCGGATGGGAATCCGGGATCAGTAAGATGCGGCACTTCTTGTAATACATTTCCAATTTGCAGACCAGAAATGAAGGGAAATATTGAATTTCACACCCATTTTTAAATATGCCGTTAGTATAGTCTACAGAATTGAGAACTTAACCTTTATTTATATTTTTCAAGATGCAGTAGCAAAGAGCAAATTCATGACCTTCTATTATTTAAGGAAATAATTTGGAATTGAAGCTTTGACTGTACTGTAGCAACTGATGGGAGGATGCAATTACAGCTTGACAATTGTTGCACAGGTAACTTGCTCCTGGTTTTAATGTGGGGTCCTGGGAGTGTAGAAAGTTTATAATGGAAAGCAAATTCCTTCTCTGGGTCCCACTGCAACCATCCCTGACCGCTAAGCCCTCTGTAATTGAAGACTACGCTTGGTCTTGTTAAGTAAATATGAAATACGTGTTCAGCATGATGTGTCTGCAACTTTCTGTTGTCATGGTTTTTAGTTTAGTTTTGGTTTCGAGATACAGCGCGAAAACAGGCCCTTCGGCCCACCGAGTCCGCACCGACCAGCGATCCCCCACACTTATACTATCCTACACACACTAGGGACAATTTACATTTATACCAACTTACAAACCTGTACGTCTTTGGAGCGTGGGAGGAAACCGAAGATCTCGGAGAAAACCCACGCATGTCACGGGGAGAACGTACAAACTCCGTACAGACTGCACCCGTAGTCAGGATTGAACCCAGGTCTCTAGCGCTGTCAGTCAGCAACTCTACCACTGCGTCACCGTGCCGCACTTTTATTATTTTTTTCTCATTATACTCACTGACATTTAAAAACATTGACAGAAATTTACGATTCTAGATAATGCCACTAGTTCCACAAACAACTCAAAAACCTTCTGGGAATTTTTTTATTGATTTTTTTTTCCTGCAGTAACTGAGTTTTAATATACAAAAGCGGAACTATACAAGGTATTTTTAAATAGTCACGTATGATGCTAACATAATTAAACTTATCTACCAAATAGTTGGTTTTATTAAAGTTTTTGCCTGAATCCTTCATTTCTTACAAAATCACTGGGCTTGGATTTTCTCCCTTTTTCCAAAGTCTTGACTCTGGATTGAAATTAGATATTATAGTCTGAACGTACGTGGATCTCAATTAGTGCCGTTAGCTGCTCTAATATTTTTCTCCATCTTTTGCCCAAGGTAGAGTTGCTGCCTTACAGCGTTTGCAGCGCCGGAGACCCGGGTTCGATTCCGACTACAGGTGCTGTCTGTACGTAGTTTGTATGTTCTCCCCGTAACCGCATGGGTTTCCTCCGAGATCTTCGGTTTCCTTCCACACTCCAAAGACGTACAGGTATTTGGCTTGGTGTGTGTGTGTGTAAATTGTCCCTAGTGTATGTGTAGGATAGTGTTAATGTGCGGGATCGCTGGTCGGTGCGGACTCGGTGGGTCAAAGGGCCTGTTTCCACGCTGTATCTCTAAACTAAATTAAACTAAAAAAATCATTTAAAAATGAATAAGCAAACACATCTCAAAAGCTTAATTGCGATAAAAAATTGTGATCAGTTTTTGAAAGAAAAGATAGCCACAAAAAGCTGGTGTTACTCAGTGGGTCAGACAGCATTGCTGGAGAAAAGGAATCTGTTATGTTTCGGGTCGAGACCCTTTTTCAGAGGTATTGTTATGTGCGTAAATGGGAGAAAATGGCTGCAATCATTATGCACTTTTCATGCGTTCTGTCGTTTATTCTGTAAACCTTAGAAAGCGATGAGTCGGGTTGGAGCTGGAGAAAGCAACCCTGAACACATTCAACATACATTTCTTTTGCCACGTATAAAAGTCTTTCCTGAAAGACGTCTCTGCACATTTATCTGCAATACCTCAAAAGATCTGAGATTAGTAATCAGGCGCCCATGAACTAGAGGAGTCAATAAGTGCTCTGACTTCAAGTGTAGCATACAGTTGAAACAGCTTTACAGTCTACATATTAACTGCTCAATGTGTTATCAATCACAGAGGCTCGAGCCAGCCTAACGGCAGGTCAGTTCTCAACTGCTGCTGACTGATAAACGTTACCATATGTAGCTAATCTTGTTTGTCGCACACCCTGCAAGAGCACCTTCTGGCCCCAAGGGTCCAATTTCTTGGATGAGTTTCAGTGGATAAAAAATTTGTTCTCAAAAAAAGAAATTCCAAAGCTGGCATATACTTGACTTAGTGTTAAAATTGCACAAAAGAAATGGGTTCTTCAGTGATAATGAGGAGATATCCAATGGCTATCAGGAGAAATGTTTACTTTAGCTTGAGCTTATGAAAATTTAAAATGGAACCATTTCATGCTGAATTCATTGCACCCCATAAAAGTGAATGAAGGAGCATGCATATTGCCAATGCTGTCCTCCTTTTTCAGCGATTGCAGATTTAGCTCTTAGGGCTAAGGGAATCAAGCGATATGGGGGAAAAGCAGGAACGGGATACCGATTTTGGATGATCAGCCATGATCATATTGAATGGCAGTGCTGGCTCAAAGGGCCGAATGGCCTACTCCTGCATCTATTATCTATGTTCTATGTTTCTATGTTTCTAACCCAAGATGGATCCTGCTCAGGATATCTTCCTGGTGTTGAAGGTTCAAATGCGTGCGGACTTACCCCGAACCAAAAACCCCAAACCCTGAACTCAGAAGAAAACGTTGAATCCCGTAGCTAGGCAAAGTAGGCTCAATCTAGTGCAGCAAAGTAACCTTTGGCAAGCTGAGGCCAAGGTGAAAGTCTGCATCAATATAATCAAACTAAATATGTTGGACATGCCAGCTCAATGATACATTATTGTCACATAGCAACAGTGAAATTCTTTGTTTTTGCATACAATCCAGCAGGCCTCACCCTGGCAGACGTGCACAAAGAGTTGCCAAGTTTCTGCCGCCGACAATGTTACACAAAGTTCATCGAACCGTCTATATTTCCTTGCAGTGGCCAACCAGGCCTGCCACCGCACGAGGCAGCAGGGCACGTCCCCTCCCCCCATCCCCGGCGTGTCCCCTCTCCGAGCTCGGCCGCTTCCAGCTGGGTCCTCCCTTCGATCTCCCGTTCTCGTTGTTGGGGTAAATGTTCTACCAAGGCACTGCCACCAAGTCTGGAGCCAACTGATATTTCAGCCACCCAAAAATCCCCAAATCCCCAAAAATCCCCAAAATCCCCAAATTGCAAATGTTCTTTGCAACCACTCAAGCTAGCGAAAACAAGGACAACTTCTAGGTTAAAAGGTCTGCGACATTACGCCTTAAGGCAGATGCCGGTCAAGGTTGCCATACTGCAGTTCAGTTTTCTTCCCCCACTGACGCAAAGTAGATGCCATCTCATTATTACCCTAATAACATATAATGAAATATATTTACATGCCTCATGACCTTAGCATTTAATAAATTACATTATAATATATGGATCATTTCTAATGTGCATCAACTGGTGATAAGCATATTTCGGTGTCAAGATACAGAAACAAAGAACGCTTTCTAGGAAAAAAAGTCAACAAACATTTATTTTCTAAGGCTGCTTGTAACATAACATTGATATTTAAATTCTGGAATAACCCAGGGTCTAGCAATTCCAATGTAAGTTTAAACTGGGAGATCTAATGTGGAATTGTTTTAGAAATAGAGATATAGGAAAATATACAATGACACAAAAGTGTTGCCAAATAAAGATAAAGGCCATTATTAGAAATCTGAATTAGTATTGGAATTGGTTTCTTATTGTCATGTGTACTGAGATATAGAGAAAAACATTGTTTTCATGCTATCCAGTCAAATCATACAACACAAGTACAATCGAGCCATACAGGTAGTGCAGGTAGTGCAGAGAAAATCCCAGACAGCAGAATATAGTATTACAGCATTATAGTTACAGAGAAAGTGCAGGTAAAAAAGTGCAAGGGCTGCAATGTGGTAGGTTGGGAAATCAGGACTATCCCTTTACCTTATGAGAGGATTGTTTTCCCTAAATCTGGAGGTGCGTGCTTTGAGGCCCTTGAGCTTGAATTAGAATAGCAATCCATTCTACACACAGAGAAGTGTAACATACTCCAAATTGCTGTCATTGCTTCAGACTCTGCTTCCCTCGATGGTGAGTCAGGAAATATAATACACTTTGTCCCAGACTACAGAGGACTAAAACTTGAAAGATCATTCATCCATGATTTTTCTACTACATGGCAGATGTATCAAAACTTGAGAACAAACAAGTTAATCTAGTTATTTTGTTGACATTTGTCAGCACATAGTAAAGCCTGAGCACATCCTTCTCTCATTCTATAACTTAAAGACTGTTTTTGTTTAAAATACATAAAAGCTCTCCACACATTCAAAGTTATCCTTGTCTTATGCTGCTGGACAATAATTACTTCAGGATGTTTCAGCTGCTGCTTTGTTAAAGCTGGGTGAAGCTCAAATGATAGTTAGTATGAAGGAATCAATGCTTCAACAATGAAAGCAGAACATTTTCTAAACAATAACGCGTCTTATTTTTTACAATTTTGACGGAACACATCAGACCAAGTATAAAACGTATACACGGGAAGGTATCATGTTTTATCAACAATTAGTTCCATCTGTATACATAATACTTGTGACAATGCTTAAATATATCACTGAAACATATTGAACATTGTATGGCTTATAAATAAGATCATAAGAGCAGTTAATATGACCACTTATTGCCTACGTATGGATATTGAAAACTCAGCTTAGATTCTGAAGAGACAAAAAAGTAACACCTGACTCTGAACGACCCACTTTTCTTCTTTAGTTTTAGTTTTTAGAGATACAGCGCGGAAACAGGCCCTTCGGCCCACCGGGTCCGTGCCGACCAGCGATCTCCGCACATTAACACTATCCTACACACACTAGGGACAATTTACACTTACACCAAGCTAATTTACCTACAAGCCTGCACTTGTTTGGAGTGTGGGAGGAAACCGATGATCACGGAGAATGCCCACGCGGTCACGGGAAGAATGTGTAAAGTCTGTGCAGACGGCACCCTCAGTCAGGATCGAACCCGGGTCGCTGGCCTTACAAGCGCTTTAAGGCAACGACTCAACCGCTGCACCACCGTGCTGCATTTGGGTTTACTCCTCATCAAATCAGAAGATTTATTATCATTTGCTCTTAAATATATACACACCAGAGATTTACTTGGTTAAAAAGCAAAATAATTTTAATTGCCTTAATAATAATTAATTGCATTTTAATTCAGGTTTGTTCAATCAGTGCCAATGTTAACTATTCAATAGGCTGACTGTGTAAATCATCTTTACCTTTGCTCCTTTGTGGCACCAATCATTATTGGAGTCATTAATTCAGAAGTTCGACAAGGGTGAAGAACAAAAAATGGCTGCCCAAGTATATGGTGTTCCTGCACAAATAATAAAAATAAATGTTTAAGAACCAATTTCATAGAGGTTTCATCACAGGATACTACTGTTATATCATCTCTGCACAAGCTCCACAGTGAATCAATGCTGTTTACAATCTATCCATTACATCATTTCCCAGATTTTTCCAAGTTATTTTTACATTCAAGCAACTAAAATTAGCAACCTAAACTTTCTTTAAGCTTTGTGTTCAAATACTGCTCAAACTTCAAGCAATGAGTTAAACTTGCAATGCAGTAAGGATAAGTGGTGCAGTTTAGATGGTTGGGTGAAGGATAAAACATCACAGCATGTCCTTGCTATACAGCATGGAACAAGTTTCTTTCACCCACCTACTCTGCACTGACCACCAAGCACATGCTTACACTGTCTCTCTTTATATGTTCCCACACTTTGCAATAACCTCCCCCACGGACCCATCATTCACAGCAGGGACAATTACAGTAGCCAATTAACAAACCAACATTACGTTTTTGTGATGTGGGAGAAAATTACTCCAGTCCTGGAATTAGCCCACTCATCACAGGAAGAACTCCCCACAGATAGCACCCGGGGTGAGGATTGAACCCAGGTGGCAGGAGTCGGGGAACTCTATCTGCTGCACAACTGCAATGGGCATAAACAGTCATAATGGGAATGTGGCAAAATAGGAAGTTATTAGGACATTTATATATTGGTAAAGGTTGATAATATGGTAAGAATCAGAGCAAAGGATTTTATAACAAAGGATTTTCTGGTTCACGTTCCATCTTTATGATCAGCATTTGTTTTTTTATGTGTACGTATGAATGTGTGTGTGTATACACACACACACTGGACTTTTATTTCTCATTTATTATCTTGTTTATAGTGTACGATATTTACATATTCTGTTGTGCTGCTGCAAGTAAGAATTTAATTGTTCTATCTGGGACATATGACAATAAAACACTCTTGACTCCCTTGACTCTTGCATTCAGTGTTTAAGTGAAAAATGACTAGATAAGCAACACTTCAGCAAGATTGTCAATATACCTGTACCTCACCATTCATGATAACTCCAGCCAAACACAAAGAGGTGGAGTAACTCAGTGGGTCAGGTTGCATCCGTGACTGGAATGGACTGCCGACATTTCAAGTTGGAATGCTTCTTCAGTGTGAAGTAGGGTCCCGACCCAAAACGTCACATGTCCATTGCCTCAGTAGATGCTGCCTTACCCGCGGAGTTACTCCAGCTCTGTGTTCTGTTCAAGATTCCAGTATATGGAGTTTGTTGCATCAGGCGATATGTAGAGGACCCTACTAGGGAGAGGCTAAAGCCTGATCTACTCTTGGGAAGTTGGGAAAGGCAAAGACTGAACTGTCTGTGGGGCAGCCTTTTGGGACCAGAGACCACAGTTCTATTAGCATTAAAATAATGATGGATAAAGACAGGTAGCGGGTCTATGAGTTAAAATTCTGAATTGGGGCAAGTCCAATTTTCATGACAACAGAGAGGAACTTGCTAAAGTTGATTGGAGCAGGTTGTTTGCGGGCAAAGGAACATCCATAAAATAGGATGACAAGAGTTCAAGGCATGTATGTTCCTGTTAGAGTGAAGGGGCCGTAAGGAAGCTTGGATGGTTAAAGAACTTGAGGCTCTGGTCTGGAGAAATGTGACATGGGCCAGGTGTAGGCAGCTGGGATTGAGCATACTTAAGAAGGAAGTAATGAGGGTAATAAGCAGCAGATAATATTAAAGAAAATCCAAAGAGACTTTATAAATATGAAGGGAAAGAGGGTAACTAGAGAGACAATAATGCGCAGTAACCAAAGCGGTTATCTCTGTGTGGAGTTGCAGGAGTGAGTAAAATGCAGGTGCCCTGGCTGAGATATATGAATCAGCATTAGATACAGGTGAGGTGCCAGAACACCGGAGGGTGGCTAATGTTGTGCCCCTATTTAAGAAGGGCTGTAAGGAAAAGCCAGGGAACTATAGACCATCTACGATTTATGCATTTGGATAGACAGGAGTTGATTAGGGATAGTTAGCATGGCTTTGTACGTGGAAGATTGTGTGTTACGAATCTCAAGTAGTTTTTTGAAGAAGGATGACGAGGGCAGAACCGCAGGTGTTGTCTAGGGACTTCAGCAAGGCATTGACAAGGTTCCGTATGGTAGATCGCTCTGGAAGGTTTGATCCATGGGATTCAGGGAGAACTAGCCGACTGGTGGAGAATTCGCTTCATGGTGATAGCAGAGGGTTTTTGTTTTGGACTGGAGGTAACACTGAGAACCTCCCTTGGATCAGCAACAGAAATTCAGTTTTTGTTCTGCGCTTATACTGATATGCACGCCATTCTTAATTTTGTGACCATTTCACTGGAAGTGGCTGCTGAGGTGGCATTTAGGAGAAGAATTTAGTTTGTTTTAGAGATACAGCGCGGACACAGGCCCTTCGGCCCACCGGGTCTGCACCGACTAGCGATCCCCATACGCTAGTACTATCCTACACACTAGAGACAATTTACAATCTTTATCAAAGCCAATTAACCTACAAACCTGTACGTCTTTGGAGTGTGGGAGGAAACCGGAGCACCCGGGGAAAACCCACACAGGTCACGGGGAGTACGTACAAACTCTGTACAGACAGCACCCGTAGTCAGGATCTAACCCAAGTCTCTGGAGCTGTAAGGCAGCAACTCTAGCGCTGCGCCACCGTGCTGCCAAGTACTCGTGAAAGGAAAAATATCAATAAATGTGGGAGAGGGCAGGGAAATGGGACTGGAATAAATAATTCCAGTTGATACGACAGCATCAATGCAGACTTACAGGGTGACTGACTGCTTTCCATGCTCTTATTTCTAAATTCAACGTCTTTATCAGCAATTTTATTGTCTCAATCTTATAATATTTTAAATTGAATGAAGATATTCTACTATACGCATTAGTACTGAAGTTTGTTTTGGAATCGGTTTGAAAATATAGAAATATCCCATTGAACACAAGCAACAAGATTGAAATAAAATGAGCAGAACCTAGCATTAAGCACTCGCACACTGACACAATCGATTTGCATCATGCATCAATGGCAGGATGTGGATTCTGCTGTTTGATTGGACATAGATGAAAATAAGAACCAGATTGCTGATCGTCTAGTTAAATTATTAAATTAATATTTTATACTCCATGAAATTCCAACCCCCTAATTTCTTTGTTAAAATGTATTTAGCAAATTTATAATGCACTCCATAGCATTTCACATAGTGATATATCTTCAAGATCAACATCAAAATAAATAATGGCATTAATAACTTTTTTTGTAAATCTACAAACCTTCGTATAATGTACCAAATAAAATAGCCGAGAATGAGGTGAAACCGGATTGGATCGTGGAAAGGAGGAGAACGCAATTCCACATAACTTTTCCGGACATTTAAAATTATTTGCTACTTGAAAATGTTTGCCAATTGCAATACAGAAGAGTGTCCTTGAGACTTTTGAAAGTATTCTAAATAAGCCATTATTTAAGCACAGCATAACAAACAGGCAGCCATTGGCTTTAGTAACCTACAAAAGCCAGATGTAACATATTAGTAACAGAATATGCCAAAATATCTCCCAGAATGAATACACCAACAACCATGCGTTCAGGTAATCATATGGATTTTTAAGTCTTACAAAATGCAATATCCAGCATATAGACTTTTTATGCATCCCCTAAAATCTCCAGGTACGCCAAAACTGAAAGATTTGCTTTCTGAAGGAATCACAGGAGACAATGGGAGGTGATCAGGCCCTACAAAAGAAGGATTTTTTTTTGTTATCAACAACAGGAGCATATTTTTTTTGTATTTGTATTTGTTAAGCAGGTTTCTTCACGCCTGCGCTGCTACGAATCCCTTTGCAATCATTCCCCAACTGAAGAGACGCATTCGGTGATAAACGCGGAAGATGAGCGCCAATCTTAAAAGTTAGTAGCATTGCTCTTCGGTGCCAGAAAACGCTGCAGATTCAGGCAGGACAAGGGCAAGACTCGGGTTTGACAATCTTGCGTTGTAGCGGCAAGATTTACAAACGGTCACAGGCAACTCTCCACTCCCAAAACATTGTTTTTTTTCAGTGATCAGTCTCCATCTCCTAGAAATGATAACTTCTTACCCCAACCCAAATCAGCATGGATGCTAAAGTAATGAATTTCGTTATGGAGTTGCTATTTTTCTAGGTTCCTCCCCATCACAATCTGATTCTACTGTGGCCATCTATCATTCAGCGTAGTCACATACTGCTTAAATCACTGCTTCTTAGCTCTGGTGAGGAATCTCCTTCAGGGTAGGTAGTCTTTAAAAGAGTGGTACAGTGCCAGACACTGGAGATAACGATCATGGCCATGAAGGCCTGACAAGGCCAGTGAAATTTAAAATCCCTCAGCGACTTCAGTTAAACAGCAGTTTTAAAATTTGGCAAGCGAGAGATGTTTTGACCAAAATCTTTGATCACTCTAAAACAAGGCCAACACTTTTTTCCAAGAAGTTTCAATAAAAGAAAGAAAACACAGATGCAGTACTGTTCCCTTAAACTTGGCAGAAGTCCAAGCCTCTTGAAAATGATGGAAGAAAAATAACTGAAGGAATAGCCCCAGGCTAGGATTAATATACAATTCAAAAAGTAATGGTCAAGTGACAGACATCATAACATAAAAATGCCATAAAAATAATAGAACCATGAATTTCTTCCACTCTATGAACAGGAAACAAAGATCTTTTTGACATTTTTGGCACAGCAGAACAAGAATCTTACTGTTTTAGCCATAGGTATACCTTGCCTGTACATCTTGGTCTCCTAACCTAGCAAGCGATCTGATTGCCATACCCCTGGCTGGCTTCATTTGCTCACAGCTACCTCGGTACAAGCTTATTGTTTTACCCTGATACTGCACGTGGGGTGGTGAATTGATGTGCAACGAGTGCATGAGCAGCTTGCATCAATCAACATGGAAGTAAAACGGTGGTTAGATTTGAAGAGCAGTTCACTCTTCACAATGTAATCTCCTCTACAACAGAGAGACAAATTGAAAACCGCTTGGTAGAAGACCTTCATTTAGTCAGTAAATGTGACCCCAAGCATCCGGTTGCCTGTCACTTTCATTTATCATCATATTCACACTTTGTTCTCTCTGGGCTAGTGATTCTCCACACTGTTCTGATGAAAAGCAATGAATCTTGAGAAACAGCATCCATTCCTGCAATAAGGTGGGTGTATGGAACAAGCTGCCAGAGGAGGTAGTTAAGGCTGGGACTATCCCAACGTTTAAGAAACAGTTAGACAGGTACATGGATTGGACAGGTTTGGAGGGATATGGACCAAACGCAGCTAGGTGAGACTAGTGTAGCTGGGACATGTTGGCCGGTGTGGGCAAGTCGGGCCGAAGGGCCTGTGTCCACACTGTATCACTCTTTGCCAACGTTCCAATACCTAACAAAAGATATTTTTCCAGCATCTGCAGTTCGTTCTTGAACACAAAAGATATTGTCAGCTCACTATAGTTTTCTTTCATGACTTGTTGAAAGACTTTCTTCACGGTGGTGGTGGTAGGAGATTGTTATGGAATCTCTCCGATTGAGTTTCAACAGCAGAATTATTATCTGAAATGAGTGGTAAACGCGGACAGGTGGGACTAGTGTAGCTGGGACATGTTGACCGGTGTGGGCAAGTTCCATGCTATATCACTCTTTGACTCTATGCCACTATATACTCATCTTGGTTTCACATGCAAATTTGTCCGAGAAAGCTTCAGAAACCTGGTTGAAGTTCCAAAATCCTTTTGGCATCAAGTGAGTGACGAGCGTAAATAATATTCTCCGCACTCCTCACTGCAACAATTGTCTGCGTAGGTTGACAACCTTGTGTTCAATGCAATATTCGGTGGATTGCCATCACCATTCTATCAGCATGCTAACATATGGAACCCACTGTCTTTCTCCAAGACCACATGCTTCAACCTCGCCCAAGCTATTCCCAACTTCCGTCCATAGACCTATTCTTTTGCTCCTTCCCCTCTCACGCTTCTGGCAATTTCAAGTCGAGAGCGTTTTAATTGTCAAATATACCGACAACGGAACAATGAATTTCTTGCTTGCAGCGACATAACATGTCTGTAAAAACAACACTCGACCCAAAACATCACCCATTCCTTCTCTCCAGAGATGCTGCCTGTCCCGCTGAGTTACTCCAGCATTTTGTGTCTATCTTCGGTTTAAACCAGCATCTGCAGTTCCTTCTTACACACATAGATAATATCTAATAAACAAAAATGCAATTGAAGTATTGATATCACAAATACCAATGCAAAAAAGCCCAAAGTCTTCAGTGTAATCAAAAGCAACCCATAGTTGAGCTGTGTAGTATTCAGGAGCCTGATGGTTGTTGGGAAGAAGCTATTCTTAAACCTGGTGGTCACTGTTTTCAGACTTCTGTACCTTCTTCCTGATGGTAGGATGTGAAATGCGAGTGTGGCCAGGTTTGTGTGGGTCTTTGATGATGTTGGATGCCTTTTTGAGGCTGCGCCACTGATAGATCCCTTTGATCGTGGTGGGGTCAGCACTTGGTGTGGACCGGGCACTGTCCACCACTTTTTAACGCTTATTTGAGTTTCAATAAAAGGTCTATAAATTGGCTATAAGTGTTAACTCAGTCTTTCCCTTCATAATTTGTCCAACAATATTTCCAAAGATGTTTATTTCATTTCAAGAATGGAAGATTTGATTATTTAAACAGTTTAAAAAGTATAATCAAAGCCTTTGTTTTAAGATTCGTAGCACTATCTGTTTTTAATTAGAGGCACTCCTGCAACGTCTTATATTTAATCACACAATCAAGGTACATCTGGACATTTCCAGCACTTCTCTTAGATATATTCAACAAATAAGCATCAACTGATGATCTATGTAAAGCCCGCAATGGCAATAATACTAACATAGAACCTTCCTTTCATTCACCATGTGACAAATGCCGTGGGATAGAGAAAATAATTAATGACCAAGTTTTTAAAACATTTTGAACTATTTCACTGACATGTTTAAATTTTTTTTTTTATCTCAGTAAATCAAGGGCTGCAAAATGAAAACACAATTTCAATGAATCAGTATTTGCACAAACAATTTTTCTAGTCTTGATGATTACCAGATTTTACTTGATGAGTGGACATTATATAAAACATCATTTGCCAGATTGCCCCGGCTCCCAATCTGTTATTGATTTAGCTGTTGAGTGGAGTTCCAAAGGCACTGAGTGAAGCATCACTTCCTGCAGCTAATCTAACTAGACCTGTTCCCATTTGATTCAAGTCTGAGCACCGAGGAACCTCGGATCAGGGAATCTCCACAGGGGACCGGGGTAAAGACTATTTCTGCTGGAGCTGGCACTGCCATCTACTAAGATCATCGCTGATCTTCCCTTCCCTATGCTGTATCTTTTGATCCCGTTAATTTTCAGAATTTCAATCAAAATCTACATCTTTGTCAGTGGTGAGTTAACTCATCTCAGTTAGTTTGCGTAGAGGAGCTGTGTAATAATCATCCATAGATACAGATATTGGGTGGCAGGAGAGTTGCTGCCTTAAAGCGTCAGAGACCCCGGTTCAGTCTTGACTATGGGTGCTTATCTGTACAGAGATTATACGTTCTCCCTGTGAGTTTTCTCCGGGATCTCCAGTTTCCTCCCACACTCCAAAGACGTACAGGTTTGCAGGTCAATTGGCTTGGTAAAATGATAAATTGCCCCTGGTGTGTAGAATAGTGTTAGTGTGCGGGGATCGCTGGTCCACGTGGATTCAGTGGGCCGAGGGACCTGTTTCTGCGCTGTATCTCTAAATTAAACCGACCAAGTAGCATAAAATATTGTAAACTCATAGACATTTTTGTTTCCTCTGGGTATGTGAGTACTCAGGAAATGACAATAAAGATATACTGATACTGACTGACATTCCAACAGAATCTCCAAAGCCAATTCATTTATGGAAGATAAGGATCAAGGTCACGACATGAGGCCCTTCAGCCTACAATGCTGTGTCGAACATGCTGTGCCAAGACCATCAATTTATCTAGAAGGTAGATACAAAATACTGGAGTAACTCAGCGGGACCCTTCTTCAGACTAATGTCAGAGGAGTTGGCGGTACAGAGATAAAACACAGACAGTAAGACTGGTCGGAGAACTGGGAAGGGGGAGGGGATGGAGAGAGAGGGAAAGCAAGGACTACTTGAAGTTAGAGAAGTCAATATTCATACCGCTGGGGCGTAAGCTACCCAAGCTAAATATGAGGTGCTGTTCCTCCAATTTGCGCTGTGCCTCACTCTGACAATGGAGGAGGCCTAGGACAGTAAGGTCCTACACATTTTTGTACACATTTCTACAACATTTCCTTCACATCAATTTATTTACCTGTGCATAACTCATATCCCTCCATTCCCTGCCATTGCAAGTCTTGTAGATGCCACTGACAGATCTATTTCAACGACTCACCACCATTAAATAACCTGCTGTGAATGTTTGAATGAACCACAATGATTTTATAAATTTCTAGGTTCTCAAGAAACAAGATGGTCTGATTACGGCACAAAGTCTATAATAATACATGGCAATTTCACGTACATATCCTCCCCTAACATCTTCATTGCCTACTTGAAATGTGCTCAGAAATACACTGGTGCTTACATTAAACTTGAGTTAACCTGTAGTCAAAAATCATAAGGCAAGTCAATAGTCCTGCTGACGAACTTGATCACTCATACATTAACATGAGCTTCATAAGTGATGGGAGCAGATGGAGGTCATTCGGCCCATCAAGTTTATTTCGCCATTCAACCACGTCTGAAGAAGGGTCTCGACCCGAAACGTCACCCATTCCTTCTCTCCAGAGATGCTGCCTGTCCCACTGAGTTACTGCAGCTTTTGTGGCAGACCCATGACTGGTCTATCTTTCCCTCTCAACCCCATTCCACAGCCTTCTCCCCATAAACCTCTTGACACCAAGTGCAATGATGTGGGTGAAAATTATTTTAAGGCAGATATTTCTCATTGAAAACACTTCTATTTCCCCAACCAGATTTGTGCATTAGTCACAGAACGGATCCCATTGCAGATTTTGTTTTAGGTAACTAAACATCCCATTGTTAGACTTGGAACTGATATCTACTGTCAAATTGATTCTAGCAGCCAGACATTGAAGGAAGAACCAGTTTCCTTCTGGGAACAAACTAACACAAAAATACTGGGATGTTCAATTACTTAAAACAGGATCTCAGATTCAGATTCAATTTTAATTGTCATTGTCAGTGTACAGTACAGTACAGTACAGAGACAACGAAATGCATTCTCTCTCTTAAAGATATTGCAAGAAGTCTACATAATCTTAGATAATGTAAGTACATTTCAAGAGTCAAAAGGTAAATCATGTCTGACGAATCTTGTAGAATTTTTCGAGGATGTAACTAGTAGAGTGGATAAGGGAGAACCAGTGGATGTGGTGTATCTGGACTTCCAGAAGGTTTTTGACAAGGTCCCACATAAGAGATTAGTATACAAACTTAAAGCACACGGTATTGGGGGTTCAGTATTGATGTGGATAGAGAACTGGCTGGCAGACAGGAAGCAAAGAGTAGGAGTAAACGGGTCCTTTTCAGAATGGCAGGCAGTGACTAGTGGGGTACTGCAAGGCTCAGTGCTGGGACCCCAGCTATTTACAATATATACTAGACTAAGTGGGACCCGTTGAGTCCCATGTTCACACGGGAGGGCTGGTCCCCCGACACAATATTCCACCTCTCCACCAATTCCAATATTGGTGGCCAGTGGGGGCTTTCTGGATTCTTGGGGTGGCAGCTCAGTCCCTCAAGCCTGATCTGCTGGCAGCTCACTCTCGGCTGGTGGGCTGGCAGTTGACTCATGACTATTCCTTGAAATTCCATTTCAAGCAGGGTGCAAGGCAACCATATTCAAGTGCAGTTTCTTACCACTATGAGCAGGGTGCAAGGACTCCAAATTCAAATGCAGCAACCAAATTCAAATGCAGCTTCATACCATTTCATGCAGGGTGAAACCACCATAAAACCACACAAAACACCAAACTCACAGTTCTGTAGACATTCACTGTGTTCAGTTGATTCACAGCTCAGACAGTCATGACCTCTCCCTCCCCCATCATGCAGAGACTGAGCCACACCCACATTTCTGGGTTTTATAACCCCTCCCCCTCCCACCGGAAAAGGTGTGGCTTTCAGGGCATGATTGACAGGAGAGAGATTCTCAACATTTTTTAAACACTAATAACACTTTTATTTTTCATTAACGGGAAGAATTCTCTGCACCTGCTCAGAGGAGGGGGGACTGAGTAAGATGGCCAAAAATCACAGCCGTAAGTGGTAGCATTTTATCTTAAATCAATATACAATGCAAACAGGAAGTAAGTGCATTTGCAGTAAGTAGTGCCTTTTAACCACAAACCAAAGCACCCGCCACCATTTGCAGTAAGAAGTGCCTTTCAACTTCAAACCAAAGAACCCAAGCCACCATTTGCAGTAAGTAGTGCCTTTTAACTTTGCAAAAGCACCAAAACAACCATTTGCAGGCAGTGCCTTTTTACTTCAAACAAACCATATTTTCATTTTCAAACCACATTAAGGGGACCCACAGTTGAGTAGACATGTGTTCAGTGTTATTCAGAGCTCAGAGAGACGTGACCCTTTGGCTTCATCCATCTTGCAGAGACCGAGTGAGGCACACCACTTCCTGGTTTTATAGTCCCTCCCCCTCCCTCCAGCAGGGGCAGCAGAGAGACTCGTGATTAAAAAAAAACAATATCTCTCTGATTTGTCATCAATGGGAAAATTCCTCCTGTCCAGGAAGGTGGAAGGGGGCTCTGAGCGAGGTGGCCAAACATGACGGCCGTAGGTAGTGGCGTTCTCTCGGAAATCGCAGCACAGTGGGCCAAAAGCAGTCAAGATCAGACTTTTAGTAATATAGAATTGTTAAAGTCCCCCACAGTAGGTTGAACCAGAAGATTGAGATGCACAGAATTAACTGTGACTTGGTCGTACGGATTCGGAACTGGCTTACTGATACCAGACAGAGGGTTGTGGTGGAAGGACAGTATTTAGGCTGGAGGTCTGTGACCAGTGAAGTTCCGCAGTGATCTGTGCCAGAACCTCTGTTGTTTGTGTTTATATATAAATGACATGGTTAGTAAGTTGCAGATGACACCAGGATTGCTGGGATAGCAGACTATGAGGATGGATGTCAAAGTATACAGCGGGATATAGATCAGCTACAGAAATGGGTGGAGTTTAATCCAAGCAACGGTGAGGTGTTGCACTCTGGGATGTCGAATGTAAGGGGAAAATCTACAATTAATGGCATGACTCTCACAGCATTGATGTACAAAGGGATCTTGGGGTCGAAGTCCATAACTCCCTGAAAGTGGCAACACTAGTAGATAGAATGGTCAAGAAGGGATATGGTATGCTTGCCTTCATTGTTCAAGCCATTGAGAATAAGAGTCACAGTCATAGAGTCATACAGTGTGGAAACAGGCCCTTCGGCCCAACTCGCCCACACTGGCCAACAATATCCCAGCTACTCTAGTCCCACTTACCTGCGCTTGGTCCATATCCCTCCAAACCTGTCCTATCCATGTCCCTGTTTGTTTCTTAAACGATGGGATAGTCCCAGCCTCAACTACCTCCTCTGTGGAATTCATTGCCACAGTAGGCTGTGGAGACCAAGTCAATGGATATTCTTAAGGCAGAGATAGGGTTATGGGGAGATGGCAGGAGAATGGGGTTAGGAGGGAGAGATAGATCAGCCATGATTGAATGCAGGAGTAGACCTGATGGGCCGAATGGCTTAATTCTGCTCCTAACTATTATGAACTTGGATTCAATATCAGCATACTGTTAACAGATATGTAATTTCCTATTCAATCAGGAAAATAATGTCACCAACAAAATTATGCTCAGAGTTACAGACTTGACTGGAAACAGAATCACATTCATTGATCATGTTCTAACATAAAAAGCTTCAGTCATACATGATAGGAGCAGAATTAGGCCATTCAGCCCATCAAGTCTATTCCGCCATTGAATCATGGCTGATCTATCTCTCCCCTCTAACCCCTTTCTCCTGCCTTCTCCCCATAACCCTTGATACCTGTACTAATCAAGAATCCATCTATTTCTGCCTTAATATATCCACTGACTTGGCCTCCACAGCCTGCTGTGGCAAATAATTCCATAGATTCACCACCCTCTGACTAAAGACATTTCTCCTCATCTCCTTCCTAAAAGAGTCCTTTAATTCTGAATTAAATTGTTGGTGAGTGCCTGGTAAATGCTGCCAGGGATGGTGGTGGAGACAGATATGACACATGGATATGCAGGAGACGGAGGGATATGGATTATGTGCAGGCAAATGAGATTAGTTTAACTTGGCAAGATATTCGGCATGGACATTGTGGGCTAATGTTTTTGTGCCGTGTTCTTCCATGTCCCGAGTCCTCCCATTTTGTTTCACTGGATGGTTTTCGCTGAATCAAAGGATAAAAGAATGTTTTCGAACGTGAAGGATAAGAACGGCGAATGAATAAATGTCACTTCACTCAGGGCTGCCAACTCTCACGCATTGAGTGTGAGACTCACGCATTTCATGAAATTCTCACGCTCTCACGCTGATCACAAAATTCTCACTCTCAAATTTCTAATAAATAAATAAATAAAGTCACCACCAATTCAATTCACCTAAGGCTTCCAGATCCCCTCCACACTCACCAGTGAGAATAGTTTTCTGTTGGCGGATTTCCCCATAAAGAACAAGCAATTTAATTGTCTTAGACTCTGAAGCACACTATTTAAAATGGCAAGGTACACAAAGATGCTGGAGAAAATCAGCGGGTGCAGCAGCATCTATGGAGCGAAGGAAATAGGCAACGTTTCGGGCTGAAACCCTTCTTCAGAATGGCAATGGCAAACTGCAGAACATTTGACATTCAGGGAACCAAAATCTGCAGGTGCTGCAAATTCAAAATTTAGAGGCGAGTAAAAAGCATGAGGGGAATATATAAGGTGAATGCATAGTCTTTCCAGGGATGTGTGATTCAAGAACAAGTGGGCATTGGTTGAAAGCAGGGCTGTCAAACTACCGGCCCGCAGATGATTTGGGGGGATAAAAAGTAGTTTTGTTTCTCCCGTGCAGATGGTGTGATAGATGAGACACGGCGGTGGTCCCAGCATCGACCCCTGAGGCACCGCTCACACCCCCCACCCTCACCTCCGGCGGCTCTGTGTCCGTCGACCGCTCTGTCCACACCCCATGGTGTTTTAACCCCGGCCCGGAGACAGGAACGGAATGTCCGGGTGAGTGGAGGCACCGCTCCGATGCCCGACCCTCAGGTCACTGACCCTCGCCTCCCCCCCGGACCCCCAGATCACTGACCCTCACCTTTCCCTGACCCCAGCTGGACCCAGAGCACATGGGCCGGCCAGCATTCCCGGGGGAGTGGGGGGCATCGCCAAGTCTCTGCTCACTCTGGATGTTGTCGCCGCTTCACTCACACACACTGGCGCACACACACACTCTCACACACACTCACACTCACACACACACACAAGGTTTAAAGGCATATGGGCCAAATGCGGATAAATGGGACTAGTTTAGATAGGGCATCTTGATCTGCATGAACAAGTTGGGATGAAGGGCCTGTTTCCATGCTGTAAGACTATGACACATTGTAGAAAGGGCGCAATTGCTCTGGAGAGGATCCAAACTGATTTATGAAGATGTTGGCAGGGCAGGAATTTTTTTTTCACTTTGAAGAAAGATTTGATAACTGGGATTGAATTCTCTGCAACAAAGACTTAATTGAGGTGAATAATATTATGAGAATAGGACCTGTTTCGCTCAAGAAAGAGTGTAGGAAGGAACTGCAGATGGTGGTTTAAACTGAAGATTGACATTAAAACCTGGAATAACTCAGCAGGACAGGCAGCATCTCTGGAGAGAAAGAATAGGTGATATTTCGGGTCTAGACCTTCAGACTGAAGAGGTTGAAAACCAGCCATAAAACGCAATGTGTGTTATCCAACTAAGGGCAGAAATCAGAATCACGTGTTCATCTTTATTGACGTGACACCATAATAAATATATTACAGAAAACATAATTTAATGGGGCGCATGGTGGCACAGCGGTAGAGTTGCTGCCTTACAGCACCACAGACCCAGATTTGATCCCGACTAGGGTGCTGTCTGTACAGTATTTGTACATTCTCCCTATGACCACATGGGTTTTCTCTGGATATTCCGTTTTTTTCTTGGTTCTTGGTTTCTTGGTCCTCCAAAATATTCCAAATGGAATTTAAACTGGAGGTGGTGAAGGGAGGGCTTAAGCCAGAAAGGGTTATTGGGAAGAAAGAGCTACTTTAAATGTAGTTGCCTCTGGTTGGGTAACTATAGTTGGGTGGAGATTATTCCATGCTTTAATTGTGCGGGGGAAGAACAAATTGTTGTACTCATCTGTCTTTGTAGCTGGGATCACAAATTGGATCGAATGCCCTCGTCTGCTCCTAATTGGTTTGGGTTTGGTGTAGGGCTTGTAGTCTATGTCGAGCTGACCATTTAACATTTTGTAAAAACAGGTCAAACGGTGAGTTTCATGTCTGTCTTGGAAAGGGTTCCACCCCAGAGAATTCAGAAGTTTGGTGACACTCGCTTCTCTCTCATAGAAACATAGAAAATAGGTGCAGGAGTAGGCCATTCGGCCCTTCGAACCTGCACCGCCATTCAATATGTTCATGGCTGATCATCCAACTCAGTATCCTGTACCTGCCTTCTCTCCATACCCCCTGATCCCTTTAGCCACAAGGGCCACATCTAACTCCCTCTTAAATATAGCCAATGAACTGGCCTCAACTACCTTCTGTGGCAGAGAATTCCAGAGATTCACCACTCTCTGTGTAAAAAATGTTTTTCTCATCTCAGTCCTAAAGGATTTCCCCTTTATCTTTAAACTGTGACCCCTTGTTCTGGACTTCCCCAACATCGGGAACAATCTTCCTGCATCTAGCCTGTCCAACCCCTTAAGAATTTTGTAAGTTTCTATAAGATCCCCTCTCAATCTTCTCTCATAGGTGTTAGTAACAAGTCGAGCTGCCTGTCTTTGGACACGTTCGATGGAAGAAATGTTTTTATTTGTGTATGGGTCCCATGCTGCAACTGCGTAGTCCAAATGAGGTCTAACGAGGGTGAAGTATAGCTTCTCCTTGACAGAGGTTTCCCCCACATCCGAAAGAAGTGCAGGTTTGTAGGTTAATTGGCTTCTGTAAATTTTCCCTGGCGTGTAGGATGGAACTGGTGTATGGTAGATTGCTGGTCAGTGTGGACTTGGTGGGCTGAAGGGCCTGTTTCCATATATATGTTTTACATATATATCTTAATTTCATTGAACCATATACGATTGAATGTGTGGCATTATTTTCATCTTGTTTCTATAGTCAAAGGGTAAGGTTGATTGATTTTATTTGTGCAGAACAGTGATGGAAGTCTGACTCCTCTTGCCTTGTTTCTATGTTTTTGTTTCTCTATATATATGCATAACAGCATGAATTATAATCTGATTTCCATACCTGAATATACTAAGATCATTCATGTGCTGCATCTGTTGATCAGAGCCTGGCTCTACTGTGGGATGTTATTAGGAATGTAATTTAACCTAACCTTATTCATACCTAATCCAATTTAAAGCATAAATGTTGCATTCAAGTGCAAGTTAAAATACTTGCTACAGTATGGACCAGATTGCACAATTTCAAGCTGAAAAATGCAATACCTCCCTCCCAAGGGAGGGGGGACACCCCTCTCCCACACCTTCCCCCCCTCGGTCGCTACTCTCCCTCGCAATTTCTCACTCACAACTCTAACCCAACGTTGGCAGCCCTGCTTCACTTAGTTTAAATCAAATGGCTTCACAGCAACATGGCTTGAAATCAGCAGAGGCCTGAAAGAGGTCGATTGGATCTTTTGAAGACTTACAGTACATAGTTTGCATGTCAAAACAATCTCTTTGGCACTTTGAAACAGGTAATCTTCAATTGTGGATTGGTAATCATCTCCTTCCTAAAGGATCGTCCTTTATTTCTGAGGCTTTGACCTCTGGTCCTAGACTCTCCCACTAGTGGAAACATCCTCTCCACACCCACTTTATCCAGGCCTTTCACTGTTTGAATTATTTGCAATGCAAAATTTAGCATGTGTCAATAGTTAATTCGAAGATAGACACAAAATGCTGGAGTAACTCAGCGGGACACGCAGCATATCTGGAGATAAGGAATGGGTGGCATTTTCGGTCGAGACCCTTCTCGATAAAACCCAGCATTTTGTGTCTATCGTTGATTTAAACCAGCATCTGCAGTTCTTTCCTACACAATAGTTAATTGAAATTAGCGAAATGTGAAATGTTCGTTTTGTAAAATAAAACTTTTTGGGCATGTTTCTAGAGAGGCACTGCAGGACTCAAATAGTTAACAGTTTTAAATCCACGTTAGAATTGGCCCTTTCAGTGGGAGCATCTTGCCAGGTGTGGCATTTGGCGTCATTACGAGCCACCAGGAAGTGCCCATGGAGATTTCCAGCAATGTTTCAGAAGTTTCATTAAACAGCTGTGTGTTTACAGTATTTAAAACGAAAGCAGTTAAGGCAAGTTACTGGAGGTTGGTACACATAAAATGGATGAATGACGGCTCAAGCGAGATTCCCACTGAGACAAAAGCCAACAATCAGTTGGGTTATCAGGAATACGAGTGGAGTAAGTGCCATTCATTTCCTCAGATGGTTTGTTAAAAATGTAATTGCCAGGCTCAGAAGTAAACATCAAAAGAAATAGACGTTATTTGGAGTTATCAAACAGATTTTACAATTAGCCTGCAAAATATCATAACTTACTCAAATAATTTAGCCTAAGATTATATAGTGTGAAAATACATGTAAAATCAAAAGTGGGCAATTACAGGCAACTAAACGATTGAGATAATAAACACCTCCATTCATCTTTATATCATTGTAAACAATTCATTAGCTGCACACACTGCAGAAGGTCTTTACCCAAGTAAATGCTTTGTCAGTCAGTCTTGTGCAGCACAGCAAAGAGACCTTTGCCCCACTGACCCCGACATTCATCGGGACCATTTTGCCCATCAATGCTAATTGGGGAAAAAGGAAAGGGTCTACATATGGTCATCACAGCATGTTCTGTCACTTATTTCTGTGTCATCAGCAGACATGGAAAACCTTACTCTCTGCCCCATTCACCAAGTCATTAACACAGATGATAAATGATTGAGTGCCGAGGAATGATCCTTGAACGAGCCTCTTTCCAGTCCATAAAAAATCCATTTGGAGCATAGCACAGTACAGTCCATGCCAATGTCTATGCCAAAACACACTGCCGAGATGAACTGATTTCATCTGCCTGCATGCAATCTTTATCCCTCTATTCATATCCATGTACCTATCCAAAAGCCTCTTGAATGCCACTATCATAATGCCCCCCCCCCCCCCCCCCCAACCCCCCCCCCCGGGGCACCCCCCCCCCCCCCCCCCCCCCGCTCTCTAGTCTTTGATATTTCTACCCTGGGAAAAAGGTTCTGACTGTCTATCCTATCTATGTCTCTCACCATTTTGTATACTTTTATATACTTCTCCCATTCAATTGAACTCTCAGCCTTCTATATGATAACCAGCCTTCAATTCATGTTGGTAGACAAAAATGCTGGAGAAACTCAACGGGTGCCGCAGCATCTATGGCGTGAAGGAAATAGGCAACGCTTCAGGTCGAAACCCTTCTTCAGAAAGTTTTGACCCGAAACGTTGCCTATTTCCTTCGCTCCATAGATGCTGCCTCACCCGCTGAGTTTCTCCAGCATTTTGGTCTACCTTCGATTTTCCAGCATCTGCAGTTCCTGACATACTTATCTCAATATTAGTCTTACCATATAACCATATAACAATTACAGCACGGAAACAGGCCATCTCGGCCCTTCTAGTCCGTGCCGAACACGTATTTTCCCCTAGTCCCATATACCTGCGTTCAGACCATTACCCTCCATTCCTTTCCCGTCCATATAACTATCCAATTTATTTTTAAATGATACCAACGAACCTGCCGACACCACTTCCACTGGAAGCTCATTCCACACCGCTACCACTCTCCGAGTAAAGAAGTTCCCCCTCATGTTACCCCTAAACTTCTGTCCCTTAATTCTCAAGTCATGTCCTCTTGTTTGAATCTTCCCTATTCTCAAAGGGAAAAGCTTGTCCACATCAACTCTGTCTATCCCTCTCATCATTTTAAAAACCTCTATCAAGTCCCCCCTTAACCTTCTGCACTCCAAAGAATAAAGACCTAATTTGTTCAACCTTTCTCTGTAACTTAGTTGCTGAAACCCAGGCAACATTCTAGTAAATCGCCTCTGTACTCTCTCTATTTTGTTGACATCCTTCCTATAATTAGGCGACCAAAATTGTACACCATACTCCAGAATTGGCCTCACCAATGCCTTGTACAATTTTAACATTACATCGCAACTTCTATACTCAATGCTCTGATTTATAAAGGCCAGCACACCAAAAGCTTTCTTTACCACCCTATCTACATGAGATTCCACTTTCAGGGAACTGTGCACAGTTATTCCCAGATCCCTCGGCATTCTTCAATTCCCTACCATTTACCATGTACGTCCCATTTTGATTTGTCCTGCCAATATGTCACACCTCACACTTATCAGCATTAAACTCCATCTGCCATCTTTCAGCCCACTCTTCCAACTGGCATAAATCTCTCTGTAGACTTTGAAAATCTACTTCATTATCCACAACCCCACCTATCTTAGTATCATCTGCATACTTACTAATCCAATTTACCACACCATCATCCAGATCATTGATGTACATGACAAACAACAGTGGACCCAACACAGATCCCTGAGGCACCCCACTAGTCATTGGCCTCCAACCTGACAAACAACCATCCACCATTACTCTCTGGCATCTCCCATTCAGCACTGTTGAATCCATCTTGCTACTCCACCATTAATACCCAACCATTGAACCTTCTTAACCAACCTTCCATGAGGAACCTTGTCAAAGGCCTTACTGAAGTCCATATATACAACATCCACTGCTTTACCCTCATCAATTTCCCGAGTAACCTTTTAAAAAAATTCAAGAAGATTAGTCAAACATGACCTTCCAGGCACAAATCCATGTTGACTGTTCCTAATCAGACCCTGTTTATCCAGATGCTTATATATATTATCTCTAAGTATCCTTTCCATTAATTTGCCCACCACTGACGTCAAACTAACAGGTCTATAATTGCTAGGTTTACTCTTAGTCCCCTTTTTAAACAATGGAACAACATGCGCAGTACGCCAATCCTCCAGTACTATTCCCGTTTCTAATGACATTTGAAATATTTCTGTCATAGCCCCTGCTATTTCTACACCAACTTCCCTCAATGTCCTAGGGAATATCCTGTCCGAACCTGGAGACTTATCCACTTTTATATTTCTCAAAAGGGCCTTTGAACCTCATAGTTTCCATAGCTACTCTACTTGTTTCACTTACCTCACATAATTCAATATCCTTCTCCTTGGTGAATACCGAAGAAAATAAATTGTTCAATATCTCCCCCATCTCTTTTGGCTCTGCAGATAGCTGTCCACTCTGACTCTCTAATGGACCTATTTTATCCCTCGTTATCCTTTTGCTATTAATATAGCTGTAGAAACCCTTTGGATTTACTTTCACCTTACTTGCCAAAGCAACCTCATATCTTCTTTTAGCTTTTCTAATTTCTTTCTTAAGATTCTTTTTACATTCTTTATACTCCTCAAGCACCTCATTTACTCCATGCTGCCTATAATTATTGTAGATCTCTCTCTTTTTCCGAACCAAGTGTCCAATTTCCCTTGAAAACCATGGCTCTTTCCAATTTTTACTATTTCCTTTCAACCGAACAGGGACATAAAGATTCTGTACTCTTAAAATTTCACCTTTAAATGTCTTCCATTTCTCTTCTACATCTTTCCCATAAAACAAACTGTCCCAATTTACTCCTTTTAAATCCTTTCGCATCTCCTCAAAGTTAGCCTTTCTCCAATCAAAAATCTCAACCCTAGGTCCAGTTCTGACCCTCTCCATAATTATATTGAAACTAATGGTATTATGATCACTGGTCCCGAACTGTTCCCCAACGCATACCTCTGCCACCTGACCCATCTCATTTCCTAACAGGAGGTCCAGCACTGCCCCTTCTCTAGTAGGTACTTCTATGTATTGCTGCAAAAAACTATCCTGCACACATTTTACAAACTCCAACCCATCCAGCCCATTTACAGAATGTGTTTCCCAATCTATGTGTGAAAAATTGAAATCTCCCACAATCACTACCTTGTGCTTACTACTAATATCTGCAATCTCCTTACATATTTGCTCTTCCAATTCTCGCTCCCCATTTGGCGGTCTATAATACACCCCTATAAGTGTTGCTACCCCTTTCCCACTTCTCAGTTCCACCCAAATAGCCTCCCTAGACGAGCCCTCTAATCTATCCTGCCAAAGCACTGCTGTAATATCTTCCCTGACAAGCAATGCAACACCTCCACCTCTTGCCCCTCCAATTCTATCACAACTGAAGCAACGAAATCCTGGAATATTTAGTTTCCAATCACAGCTCTCCTGCAACCATGTTTCACTGATCGCCACAACATCATACTTCCAGGTGTCAATCCAGGCTCTAAGTTCATCCACCTTTCTTACCTTTTGAACTAGATTTTCATGCGGCACAAAAGCAAATTTCTTCTGAAAATCCAACTACATTATATCTGCAGGTTTCCCGCCAATAACAGAATACAGCGTGGAAACAGGTCCTTTGGCCCAAATTGCCCACATTGACCAACATGCCCTAACTACACTAGATCTATGCCACCTGCCTGCGTTTGGCACATATCCCTCTGTTCTATCCATACCTGTCTAAATGCTCATTAAATGTTGTGATAGTACCCGTCTCAACTACCTCCTCCAGCAGCGCATTCCATACATTCACCATCATTTGTGTAAAAATGTTACCCCTCACTTTATCCTATGTCCTCTTGTTTTTGATTCCCCGACTCTGGGCAAAAGACTCTGCATTTGCCTTGTCTGAATCAGTCTGAAGGGTCTCGACCATAAACGTCACCCATTCCTTCTCTACAGAGATGCTGCCTGTCCCACTGAGTTACACCAGCATTCTGTGTCTATCTGTATTTACCTTGGGAGGAGACTCTGTGCATCTACCCGATCTACTCCTCTCATGATTTTGTACACCTCTATAAGACCACCCCATCCTCCTCCTGCACTCCAAGGAATAGAGTCCTAGTCTGCACAATCTCTCCCAATAACTCTGGCCCTCGAGTCCCGATAACATCCTCGTCAATCTTCTCTGCACACTTTCCAGCTTGATTACATCTTTCCTGTAAAATGGTGATCAAAACTGAACACAATAATACTCTAAATGTGACTTCACCAACATCTTATATAAAACTCACTGCAACGTAATCTCATAATCTCCCATCATCTATACTCAATACTCTGACTTATAAAGGCTAATATGCCAAAAGCCTTTTTGACCATCCTGTCTACCTGTGATTGTCACTTTCAAAGAACCACGCACCTGCATTCCTAAATCCCTCTGCTCTACAACAATCCCCAGAGCCCCACCATTCACTGTGTAGGTCCTGCTTATGTAAGACATCCCAAAATCCAACACCTCACATTATGTTGTACTAAATTCCAGCAACCATTCCAAGGATCACCTGGCCAACCGATCAAGATCATGCTGCAATCTTTGACTACCATCTTCACTATCTACAATACCACCTACTTGCTGATCATGCCATGTACGTTCTCATCCAAAGCATTGCTGTAGACATCAAGCAGTAATGGACCCCGCATTGAACCCTGAGGCACACCGCCAGTCACAGGTTTCCAGTCCGAGAAGCAACCTTCCACCATCAACCTCTGCTTCCTTCCATGAAGCTAATTTTCTATCCATTCAGCGATCTCTCCTTGGATCCCATGTGATCTAACCTTCCAGAGCAGCCTACCATGCAGAACATTGTATCTATGTAGGCAAGGTATTCGACAATGTTTGCAGCTCTGCCCTCATCAATCTTTTTGGTCATATCTTCAAAAAAATGATGAACCTTGAAGAACTCAAGTAAAATTTGTTTTGATTCATAAGTTTCATGAAATGATTGGCTACTTCTTCCTTGATTGTGGACTGCAGCATCTTCTGAATCACAGACGGTAAGTAACTGGCCTACAGTATCCCATTCCCTGCTCTTGAGCAAGAGAGATATAGTTGGGTTTTCCGATTTGTTGATATCATCCTGGAACTCGGTGTGTTTAGAAAAACTTCCACCACTGACACAACTATCTCTGCAGCGAGTGCCTTTAAACCCTTGCATGTATGCCTCTGGGCCATGGTCACCTATTTGTCATTAGTTACATTACTTTTATTTCCCCCAATAATGCATCCCTTATGATAGGGATTATTACAAGTTTATCCCTCCCATTTGAAACTAACGTATCCAGTTTGAATGTTTGCAGTTTCCTCCGCCATGAATTGGTTTAAATTAGCTACCATTTCCCCAGCCTTCTATTTGATACATTCAGAGGTTAAATGCTGCTGGTTTTGATCTTACTTGTCAGTTTTCGGTCGTAATCAATTTTCTCCACCTTTAATAATTTCTAGGGAATTTCTAAGTACTGATACCAAAAGAATCCCAGTCCCTTGTTTTACCATTACTTTTGTAATGTTGTAAGCTCCCCGACAACGGGTGCTGTCTGTACGGAGTTTGTATGTTCTCCCCATGACCTGCGTGGGTTTACTGCGAGATCTTCGGTTTCCTCCCACACTCCAAAGACGTGCAGGTTTGCAAGTTAATTGGATTGGAATCAATGTAAAATTGTCCATAGTGTCTGTAGGATAGTGTTCATGTGCGGGGATTGCTGGTCGGTGAGGACTCGGTGGTCCTAAGGCCCTGTTGCTGTGCTGTATCTCTAAACTAAGCTGAACTAAACTAAACTAAACTCTAGCTTTTGATTTAATATTTACTTAAACCTACTTTTTTAATCACTGATGGATAATCTATCTCATAGAAACATAGAAAAGAAACATAGAAAATAGATGCAGGAGGAGGCCATTCGGCCCTTCGAGCCAGCACCACCATTCAATATGATCATGGCTGATCATCCAGAATCAGTACCCCGTTCCTGCCTTTCCCCATATCCCTTGATTCCGTTAACCCTAAGAGCTATATCCAAGTCACTCTTGAAAACATCCAGTGAATTGGCCGCCACTGCCTTCTGCTGCAGAGAATTCCACAGTGGCACAGAATTCATCGAGTTTCTCTTTCTGATTCGGATAACATTTGTTGGATGTAATGAAATAGTTGTTTCACAATCTGCCACTGATCACAATATGGTAGAATTCTGGATACAGTCTCCGATTGAACACCTGGCCTTCATAACCAATGTCCCCAACTCAAATGAGAGCAATTTCGATTGCACAAAGGTAGAGTTGCCTGGAAAAGATTGGTTAAATCGGCTAAGGGATAAGTCAGTGGGCAGAAAGATCTCAGGAGAAATTTGAACCATATGTGCTAAACAAAGGAGATCAAGGAAAATGTTAAATCAAAAACATGAGCACAGAATGTAGCAAGGGCTTGTGGTAGATCAGAGGACTAATAATTTTGCATGGGTCAGCAGTTAAAGACTAAACAGTGAATAAGGAGAGAGAACATTGATCGAGAGAAAGCTAGTAAATAATATCAAAACGAATAGTGAGGGCTCTTCCGTATATATATTCAAAGTAACTGGGTAGTGTGAAGAAGGGCCTGGTCCAGAGATGCTGCCTGACCAGTTGAGTTACTCCAGCACTTTGTCTCCTTTTGTGTACAGCAACACTTGCAGTTCCTTGTTTCTACTGGTCATATTTAATTAGTTTGGATTTAATTACTTTAGGCATGCACCCCTTGGCACTAACGTCCCTTGACCTTTCAAGCATGTGTTCTTTGTGCCGTTTCATATCTCTAGTTCCCCTCTCCCTCATAGTCTAAAGAAGGGTCCCGACCCAAAACGTCACCTATCCCTTTTCTCCAGAGCTGCTGCCTGACCCGCTGAGATACTCCAGCTTTTTGTGTCTATCATCCCTTGATCTAAATCTCTTGGCCAACCAGAAGAGGCTGGGTAGAACCACCAATCAGTGAAATACTGAAAACATTGCTCTTGAGAAAAAAAGGCCCATGGAACTGCTCAATAAATAATGGGGATTAATATAGTGGATACGATTTCTGTGATCTGAAACAGTCTGCACATTTATAGAGTGGCATATTTCCTGAAGCATTCAGCTTCACATGTGGAGTTGTAATGGCCACATGGGTTCCATTTGGAACACCATGCACTTGTGGGAAGTTTGCCAGACAATAAAACATGTTTTGTCCTTGCATTTTGTGTCTCATTTCCACTGGGCATGCAATAAAGATGTTCTCACTGGCAAGCACAGTGTTAAGCAGTTGCTGTACACAGCTGTGAATTGTCAATATGCTTATCTTGCAGCTGCTCTGGCAATACTAGGGAGAATCATTGGCACAGAATGTTAATAATGTATTTACCTTCACAGGTGTGGGAATAGGGAACAGAGTCCTGTAAATCATTTGCAATAACTGGAAGAGCTTGATCATTGCCTCGCAATGATGTATATTGCTAACAGTTCACCTTTGAGAACACAATCTGACCTTCAACTTGGAGACATCCCCTTTGATTGGTTTAGTTTACAGATACAGTGCGGAAACAGACCCTTCAGCCCACCGGGTCAGCACCGACCAGTGATCCCAGCACATTAACACGATCCAACACACACTGGGAACAATTTAGACTTATACCAAGCCAATTAATCTACAAACCTGTCCATCATTGGAGTGTGGGAGGAAACTGAAAATCACGGAGAATACCCACGAGATCATGAGGAAAACGTACAAACTCCGTACGATCAGCACCCGCAGTTGTTCTCTCCATTCCAACTCCTCTCTACATCCCAGCCCCTTCACTACTTAGAATTCCAGGTAATGGTATGCTGACTTTAGATTTTCCTGATGGAGACCATATTCTCGGTCATGAGGGTATAGAAACATAGAAACATAGAAACATAGAAATTAGGTGCAGGAGTAGGCCATTCGGCCCTTCGAGCCTGCACCGCCATTCAATATGATCATGGCTGATCATCCAACTCAGTATCCCGTACCTGCCTTCTCTCCATACCCTCTGATCCCCTTAGCCACAAGGGCCACATCTAACTCCCTCTTAAATATAGCCAATGAACTGGCCTCGACTACCCTCTGCGGCAGAGAGTTCCAGAGATTCACCACACTGTGTGAAAAAACTTCTTCTCATCTCGGTTTTAAAGGATTTCCCCCTTATCCTTAAGCTGTGACCCCTTGTCCTGGACTTCCCCAACATCGGGAACAATCTTCCTGCATCTAGCCTGTCCAACCCCTTAAGAATTTTGTAAGTTTCTATAAGATCCCCTCTCAATCTCCTAAATTCTAGAGAGTATAAACCAAGTCTATCCAGTCTTTCTTCATAAGATAGTCCTGACATCCCAGGAATCAGTCTGGTGAACCTTCTCTGCACTCCCTCTATGGCAATAATGTCCTTCCTCAGATTTGGAGACCAAAACTGTACGCAATACTCCAGGTGTGGTCTCAAGACCCTGTACAACTGCAGTAGAACCTCCCTGCTCCTACACTCAAACCCTTTTGCTATGAAAGCTAACATACCATTCGCTTTCTTCACTGCCTGCTGCACCTGCATGCCTATTTTCAATGACTGGTGTACCATGACATCCAGGTCTCATTGCATCTCCCCTTTTCCTAGTCGGCCACCATTTAGATAATAGTATGTAGTACTAAATTGGGTCTGAAGAAGAGTCCCGACCTGAAACGTCACCCATCAGTTTACTCCAGAGACGCTGCCTCTCGCTGGGTTACTCCAGCACTTTGTGTCTATCATCAGTTTAAACCAGCATCTGCAGTTCCTTCCTCCAGCATAGTCCTTTTGGTTTCAGGTCTCAGCAACAACTCTGATCTGCATTTCACAGCTTACAAGCCTCTTGATCTGTTTTCCTTCTCTCTGATTGTTACTCTATCCAACAGACAATTCCATAGCCATTGGAATCTTGTTAGAAAAACCGGCCCTATCCCGAGATGTCCGTTTACCTTTTCCATTTGTCACTTTTCTCACTTTCCCAGTTATGATGAACGGTCTTTGACCTGAAAAGTGAGTTCCGTTTCTCGTTCCACAGATTCAACATGACCTGCTGAGGGTTCCCAGTGTGACAGTGTTTTGGGGATAAAGATTGGCCAGGACACTGAATAACTCATCTTCTCTCCTTTTACATCAGTCTGAGAGACAATCAGCGTCCTGGTCTGACATGAAATACAATATCTCCTCAGGTAATCTACTGGAACATCAGCCTAGATCTGTGGTAACCTTGTTCAATAAGGGCAGCAGGAATAAATGATCCAATTACAGGCCAGTTGGTTAACACTAGGGGGAGAGAATCTTAATTGAATAAAGTCTGAGACTCAGGAAAGATTGGTGGTAAGGCTATTTTAACCTACAGAATAATATGAATCAGCTGATAAATTGGGCAGAGCAATGGCCGATGCGATTTAATCCTGATATGTGTGAGGTCATGCATTTTAGGGCAGTCTAAGAAGTTTGGGGCAGATACCAAAAATGTTAAGCTGCTTGGGAGCATTGAGAAACAAGGAGTTAATCGAAGCGAGAAACGAGAACTTAGTGTACAGGTCCAGAGATGTCTGATGCCAGCACAGGTAGATAAAGTATTGGAGAAGGTACATAGACTGCTTGTCTTCATACCTCAGTGTATTGAGTGTAAGAGGAAGGAGATCTTGGTACAGCTTTATAAAACACCTTTATATTCCAGGACAAGGGGTCACAGCTTAAGAATAAAGGGGAAATCCTTTAAAACCGAGATGAGAAGAACGTTTTTCACACAGAGAGTGGTGAATCTCTGGAACTCTCTGCCACAGAGGGTAGTTGAGGCCAGTTCATTGGCTATATTTAAGAGGGAGTTAGATGTGGCCCTTGTGGCTAAGGGGATCAGGGGGTATGGAGAGAAGGCAGGTACGGGATACCGAGTTGGATGATCAGCCATGATCATATTGAATGGCGGTGCAGGCTCGAAGGGCCGAATGGCCTACTCCTGCACCTAATTTCTATGTTTCTATGTTCTATTCCTTAGGAATTAAATAGTGTGTGCAGTTCTGGTCACCATTGTCATAGTATTGTCATAGGAAGGAAATGCCACAAAACACAGGTGCTGGTTTACAATAAAATACATGAAGTGTCAGCGGGTCAGGTAGCATGTCTGGAGAACATAGCTAGGTGACATTTCAGGTCGGGACCCTTCTTCAGACTGATTGTGGTGAGGGGGATAAGAAGTTTGAAGGCAAGTGGAGGAAGGACAAAGGCTACCGAGTGAGATATATATAGGTGAGAGGGGATTTTGCTAGGCAGACGATTGGACAAAAGCTAGAGACGAAAAGCTAAATGTGTGAGATACAGACTGAAGATATGTGAATTGTGAAGCTGGAGGAAGGAATATAGGTGGAAGATTTCATCCTACCACCTTTAAAGAACTGAAATGCAAATGCAGTTCATTGTTATACCTTAGAGGAAAGAACCCTAAAAATTTGGTGTTAATGTAGACCAACATGAAGTAATCAATAATCAATTTTCTCAAATTTCCAGCTTATGTGTAAAAGTGATTTGAACAGCTTTTGCAGTATAAATGATTGATTCATTACCTGTTGTGTAATAGTGCTCCAGGGTCCTTGAGAAAGGGTTTCTTGGTAACACTCATCAACACTTTCCCAAATTTCTTTTAATGCAAGAGTTCTGCCATCTATAATTTTAAAAAAAGCTAAGTTAATGAATTAACAACTCAAGAATGACACTGAATGAAATGTATTCTCCGAGATCTTTTTATACATCACTTAACAATAAAAGTTGTAACCGCAATGAAATCAGTTGTAACTCCATGGTTTCGTCAACCTTTCAACGATTTATCAATTATTCACTTCAACAAATTATTCAATTTTGCTATTTAGAGTAGAAACACATTTCATTTCAGCAAGTTTCTTGTGGTAGGGGATAAATGGGCTGTAGACAATTGATCTCGTGTGTGGCTTAATTATTGCAGCAAACAACAATTGGCAGAGTATACAAAGTTAATACAGCAGTTATCAATACTGAAATAGATACAGGCTAAAATAGCAGTAACGGATGTAGGGTAGAAAGTGTGATGCCAACAATATTGATCAAATTCTGCAAAACATCCCATCCATGGTGGTGCAGCGGTAGAGTTGCTGCCTTACAGTGCCAGAGACCCAGGTACGATCCTCACTACGGGTGCTGTCTGTACAGAGTTTGTACGTCCTCCCTGAGACCACGTGGGTTTTCTCCGGGTGCTCTGGTTTCATAGAAACATAGAAATTAGGTGCAGGAGTAGGCCATTTGGCCCTTCGAGCCTGCACCGCCATTCAATATGACCATGGCTGATCATCCAACTCAGTATCCCGTACCTGCCTTCTCTCCATACCCTCTGATCCCCTTGGCCACAAGGGCAACATCTAACTCCCTCTTAAATATAGCCAATGAACTGGCCTCAACTACCCTCTGTGGCAGAGAGTTCCAGAGATTCACCACTTCCTCCCACACTCCAAAAATGCACAGGTTTGTGGGTTAATTGGCTTCAGTAAAATTGTAAATTGTCCCTAGTGTGCATGATAGTATTGTGTAGGAAAGAACTACACTTGCTAGTTTAGACCCAAGATAGACAAAATACTGGAGTAATTCAGCGGGACAGGCAGCATCTCTGGAGAGAAGGAATGTGTGAGGTATCGGGTCAAGACCCTTCTTCAGACTGATGTCAGGCAAGAGGGTATTACATAGATAAGGAAGTGTAAGGTGTGAAAACAGGACAAAGGGGATAAGTTCAAGGAAAATGTAGAGTAGATCATTGTTAGCTGGGAGAAGGTAACAACTAAGCAAACAGAGATAAAATGTAGTCTGAGACAGTCAGACTGGTCGGAGAATTGGGAAGGGGAGGGATGGAGAGAGAGGGAAAGCAAAGGTTATTTGAATTTATACGTCAAAGTTCATACTGCTGGGGTGTAAGCTGCCCAAGCGCATGATAGTGTCAGTGTATAGGCTGATTGCTGGTCTGCAAGGGCACGTTGGGCCGAAGGGCCTATGTCCGTGCTGTATCTATAAAGTCTAAGGTCTCGTCTCGATGAGCGGTCCATAAAAGCAGCAAAGGGGCAGCTGCTACCAAACTGCACAAGGCCCAAACCAATGTGTAAACTGGGACTTCCACAGGAACATCTTGGTCAGTTAGCACTTGTGTCAGGGCGAAAAGTCAAATGATTAATAGAAAAACACGTTTCTCTTCCCTCAGAGCAACGAGATAGATCTAAATACATCTTAGCATCTCCTGGCCAAAACTATTCTCATTAACTCTGCCAAATATGGTGGGCCCCAGGGCATTTCCTGCTTTTAATCCATTTAAAGATAATAATCTGTATTTAGGCACTTTGGAAGCAACTGATGAATTGAGAAGGGATGGGGCTGGGCACTTTTACTGAATTCCTTGCACATCAAAGCCTTGAAAAAGGGAAGTTTCCCAAATTGCACCATGCTGATGTTTACATCTTACTTTAATTTACCCAAAGTCATTCTATTCTGGAGAAAACCTGCAGACATTGAGACATCAATTGATGACATTCAAGTAAATCACATTGAGAAAGATGAACTGGGAAAGGGAGAGGCAGGGCAGGGGAGAGGCATGATGAGGTGAAAGGGCCAGAGGAGAGGCAAAGCTAGGTAGGGATGGAGGCCCAGGGGAAGGGATAGCGGGGTGAGAGGGGAAGGGCAGAGCAGGGCAGAGCAGGGCAGAGCAGGGCAGAGCAGGGCAGAGCGCCCAGGCAAGAAGCAGGGTGGCGTGGGAGGGCCAAAGGAGAGGCAGTGGGAAAAGTTGGATAATGGAAGCAATAATCCAGGCCCATTCAGGTGTGACAAAGCTCTTTCAGAGTCAGAAGGTGAACGGCAAGATGTGGCTTTCGAGTTCAAGACTTGCCAAGCACTGTGTGAAAAACACACATGAAGGCCAACAGAGAGGGAACAGTGGCTAGAACATGTTGTTTGGAGAAGTAGGCAGCAAAACAAGAATGTAAGAATGTAATGCGTTAGACAGACATGCTGCATGAGGGTGTATGAGTAGGGGTGTATGTATTAAAATGGAAAATGGCTACATTTGTATTACGGAAGATTAGGTCAAATCAGGTAGTGCCAGATTCACCAGTGAGGTGGGTGGTTATAAGCCCGTTCAAGTGTATGAAAGTTATTGTGTGGAGGGTTATGTGAAGGAGATATATGTAACAGAAAAATAAATGTGAAATGGAAAAGCCAGACAAGTCCAGTAAACCGGATAAATGAAGGGGGAAGAAGGCTCCAAGGCCAGAGGGTTAGGACCAAAATAGATCAAAGATGTCAGCCATGATCCAAATATGTTAAAGTAGGAGGAATAGTTTAAACGTTAAGTGGTTAAATGTTACGTTAACTGAGCCTTAAATGTCATTTTCATTGAGCGTAACATACCTGTATAACAAGCTCTGAAATACAGTACAGGTGCCTGGTAGCTACTCGAGTAGACCACATGGTATTCATATCGAATCAACTCAGACGTTGTGACCTGGGCTTCCTCAGTGTCATTTACCACATTAACCTGAAATTAAAGATAAAACTTTGCTTAGGTTCGTGCCATAACATTCACTATAACTTTCATTATTCTAAATTCTAGGACTGAGATGAGGAAATACTTTTTCATCCAGAGAGTTGTGAATCTGTGGAATTCTCTGCCACAGAAGGCAGTGGAGGCCAATTCACTGGATGTTTTCAAGAGAGAGTTAGATATAACTCTTGGGGCTAACAGCATCAAGGGATATGGGGAACTTGTCCATGCCGGCCTTCTATGCTCATCCCATTTGCATGCATTTGATCGATATTCATCCAAACATTTCCTATCCAAGTACCTGACCAAATGTTCCGTAAATAGAGTCACAGTGTCATAGAGTGATACAGCATGGAAACAGGCCCTTCAGCTCAACTGACTCACACCGGCCAACATGTCCCAGCGACACTAGTCCTACCTGCCTGCATTTGGTCCATATCCCTCCAAACCTGTCCTATCCATGTACCTGTCTAACTGTTTCTTAAAGGTTGGGATAGTCTCAGCCAACTACCTCCTCTGGCAGCTTGTTCCATTATTTGAACACCCCCACTCTTTGTGTGAAATGTTAGAATTGTATTTGCTTCAATCACTTCCATTGGACATATTATATCAAAACATGATATCATCAAAAATATTCTGACCTGGAGCTCTACATAACTTTATTCAGCTGCTGTCGAAAAACAACCTAATTCTAGTCTGTAATTGGGTCACATAAAATCATACACAAAGCATTTATGAAAATATGTGTTTCACAATAGTGCACACTTTCCACTTGTACTACCAGACGCCAATATACTGTTAATAAACCTGGCATTATGCGGTCAAGGAAAAAGTGCAAAAGCAGTTGGAACAAATCAAGGAAAAAAAATCTACCACCACAATGTAGTGTTTTTTCAAACTTGGTAATTTAGTTATGCTGACCTTGTTCTCCCACCTGGGGTCAAAAACTGGAAGGTAACACCTGAAATTAGGTCTAATTTGTCACCATCAATTTACTCTTAAATTTCCTGCCAACCAAATTAGTTATAATGTGAAATGAAATGCAATTGGGATCCAAGGAGAACATGGAACCACCACGTTAAATAACTTTATTAAGTATGAAAATTGAAATTTTAAGCCATCTAACATTCATTCATGCACATTAGGCACAGAGCCTTTAGAACATGCAATTGTGGAAGCTCTTCAATTGATAATTTTGCTCATAATGATGTCATTCAAATTTATTCAAAGAATGAGATTATATACTGCAGGTCTAAGTGAGGATAAATGAAAAGATCCGCTTTCCTTAATTTGTCACACTGCTTGCTTGACACCTCGTAGTGGATCAGCTGAAATTTTCTTTAACAAAGTCATAGTCTTAGCTTCCTGCCAAAGACATGGGCCTGTCCCACTTAGGCGACTTTTTAGGCAACTGCAGGAGACTATGCAGTCGTCACATGGTCGCCACATGTTCGCGGGTGGTTGCCGGGGAGTCGCCTTCATGGTCGTGAGGAGTTCCTGCATTTTGGGAACGTCGCAACCTCATTACGGCTGCCTCGCATTTTTCAACATGTTGAAAAATTAGCAGCGACTAGAATGAAGCCGCCATGGAGAGTAGCGAGAATTCTCGTGCCGTAGGTGGGTCACCAGGAGGTCGTAGGTTCTCATAAGTTGGAGCCGGTGCTGACCGGTGAATTTCATTGGTTCATTGGCGAAAAAAAAAAGGTAAGCAGTAGTTTTCAGAACCAAGGTTAACCGACCGGTAATGTTAAATGTCCGCCGAGATTCACAGCCGTGTATCTCTGGCTTCTTAAAAGTTGTCTCCACTCCTTCTCCACCCTCTCTTTTAAATGACTTACCGTACACTGTGCTTTTAAAGCGCCAATCTTCCTGTTCATCGCAGTGTGTGTCTGTATCACATTGGCTTTACACCGTGTGAATTTCAATCAGACAGCGGTCCTCCTGCTTGCCCTGTCGTGTGTGTGTCTGTGTGTCTGTGTCTCTGTCTGTGTGTCTCTCTCTGTGTGTCTCTCTCTGTGTGTCTCTCTCTGTGTGTCTCTCTCTGTGTGTCTCTCTCTGTGTGTCTCTGTCTGTGTGTCTCTGTCTGTGTGTCTCTGTCTGTGTGTCTCTGTCTGTGTGTCTCTGTCTGTGTGTCTCTGTCTGTGTGTCTCTGTCTGTGTGTCTCTGTCTGTGTGTCTCTGTCTGTGTGTCTCTGTCTGTGTGTCTCTGTCTGTGTGTGTGTGTGTGTATGTGTGTGTCTGTGTGTGTGTGTGTCTGTGTCTGTGTCTGTGTGTGTCTGTGTGTGTGTGTGTGTGTGCGCGTTCCACTCTGACAATCGCCGTTCCAGTTGCCAGTTTTTCAGGCAACTGCTGGCAACTTGACAGTCGCCTGAAAACTCTCCTAAATGGGGTAAAGAAGGTGTCTGGTATGCTTGGCTTCATCGGTCAGGATTCTGAATACAAGAGTCAGCTTCATCCAGAAACAAAATGCTGGAGTAACTCAGCAAGACGTGCAGCATCTCTGGAGACAAGGAATGGGTGACGTTTCAGGTCGAGACCCTTTTTCAAACTGAAGAAGTCTGAAGAAGGGTCTCCCACCGAAACATCACCCATTCCTTCTCTCCAGAGATGCTGCATGTCCCGCTGAGTTACTCCAGCATTTTGTGTCCACCTTCAATTTTTAAACCAGCATCTGCAGTTCCTTCCCACACATTTAGTTCATGTTGCAGCTCTACAGAATTTTGATTAGGCTACGCCTCTTTTTTTTTTTTTCTTTAAAAATTTTTTTTTTTTATGATACTGCCTGTAAGGGAAATTCATTTCGTTGTCTCAAATTGAGACAATGACAATAAATTTGAATACAATACAAAGGCTACCAAATTCAAGTGCAGTTTCATTCCATTTCAAGCAGGGTGAAACCACCATAAAACCACACAAAACACCAAACTCACAGTTCAATAGACATTCAGTGTGTTCAGTTGATTCACAGCTCAGACAGAGTTGTGACCTCTCCCTCCCCCATAATGCAGAGACTGAGCCACACCCACACTTCCGGATTTCATAACCCCTCCCCCCGGAAAAGGTGTGGCCTTCATGGCGTGATTGACCCGAGAGAGATTCTCAACATTGTTTAAACACTAATAACACATTTATTTTTCATTGATGGGAAGAATTCTCTGCACCTGCTGAGCAGAGAGGGACTGAGTAAGATGGCCAAAAATCACAGCCGTAAGTGGTAACATTTTATCTAAAATTAATATACAATGCAAACATGAAGTAAGTGCATTTACAGTAGTGCCTTTCAACTTCAAGCCAAAGCACCCAAGCCACCATTTGCAGTAAGCAGTGCTTTCAACTTCAATTCAAAGCACCTAAGCCACCATTTGCAGTAAGTAGTGCCTTTTAACTTTGCCAAAGCACCAAAACAACCATTTGCAGGCAGTGCCTTTTTACTTCAAACAAACCATATTTTCATTTTCAAACCACATTAAGGGGACTCACAGTTGAGTAGACATGTGTTCAGTGTTATTCAGAGCTCAGAGAGACGTGACCCTTTGGCTTCATCCATCTTGCAGAGACTGAGTGAGGCACACCACTTCCTGGTTTTATAGTCCCTCCCCCTCCCTCCAGCAGGGGCAGCAGAGAGAATGGTGATTAAAACAAACATATTAATATCTCTCTGATTTGTCATCGATGGGAAAATTCCTCCAGTCCAGGAAGGTGGAGGGGGGCTCTGAGCGAGGTGGCCAAACATGACGGCCGTAGGTAGTGGCGTTCTCTCAGAAATCGCAGCACAGTGGGCCAAAACCATGTCAAGATCAGACTTTTAGTAATATAGAACTGCTAAAGTCCCCCACAGTAGGTTGAACCAGAAGATTGAGATGCACAGAATTAACTGTGACTTGGTCGTACGGATTCGGAACTGGCTTACTGATACCAGACAGAGGGTTGTGGTGGAAGGACAGTATTTAGGCTGGAGGTCTGTGACCAGTGAAGTTCCGCAGTGATCTGTGCCAGAACCTCTGTTGTTTGTGTTTATATATAAATGACATGGTTAGTAAGTTGCAGATGACACCAAGATTGCTGGGATAGCAGACTATGAGGATGGATGTCAAAGTATACAGCGGGATATAGATCAGCTACAGAAATGGGTGGAGTTTAATCCAAGCAACGGTGAGGTGTTGCCCCATTATAGGAAGGATTTGGAAGCATTGGAAATGTTGCCGAGAGGTTTAACAGAATGATGCCTGCATTAGAGGGTATTAGCAACAGGGCGAGGTGGAACATACTTGGATTGTTTTCTCTAGAAGGTTGCAGGGAGACCCGATAGACTGGTTCTGAGGCACCAGATGTTCCTTTGCAACTAGTCTTAAATAGTGACACCGCACGCTGGGTTGGGATGTGTTGGTCCTGGATACTAACAGTGGCCTTGTTGGTCTGTTGATTGAACTGGGGAGATTGGCCAAAGACTCACATGAGGGAGAGTGGAGAAGCCACTTGACAAGTCAAGTCAAGTTTATTTGTCACATACACATACGAGATGTGCAGTGAAATGAAAGTGGCAATGCTCGCGGATTTTTTGTGCAAAAGAACAACAAAACAACCAAACAAATTATAAACACAATCATAACACACATATTCTTTTACATAATAAATAATAGAAGGAAAAACGTTCTGTACAGTTAGTCCCTGGTGAGAAAGGCGTTTACAGTCCGAATTGCCTCTGGGAAGAAACTCCTTCTCGACCTCTCCGTTCTCACTGCATGGCAACGGAGGCGTTTGCCTGACCGTAGCGGCTGGAACAGTCTGTTGCAGGGGTGGAAGAGGTCTCTCATGATTTTGTTTGCTCTGGAGTTGCACCTCCTGTTGTATAGTTCCTGCAGGGGGGTGAGTGAAGTTCCCATAGTGCGTTCGGCCGACCGCACTACTCTCTGCAGAGCCTTCTTGTCCTTGGCAGAGCAATTCCCGAACCAGATGGTAATGTTCCCGGACAAGATGCTTTCCACCGCCGCTGCGTAGAAGCACTGGAGGATCCTCGGAGACACTCTGAATTTCCTCAATTGCCTGAGGTGGTAAAGGCGCTGCCTTGCCTTACTCACCAGTGCTGAGGCGTGTGATGACCATGTCATATCCTCAGAGATGTGGACTCCCAGATATTTAAAACAGTTCACCCTATCCACAGGATCCCCATTTATACTCAATGGGGTGTACGTCCTCGGATGATGTGCCCTCCTAAAGTCCATGATCAGCTCCTTCGTTTTTTTGATGTTCAAGAGGAGGCTGTTCTCCTGGCACCAGAGTGCTAGATCAGCCACCTCCTCCCGGTAGGCCCTCTCATCATTGTCTGAGATCAGGCCCACCACCACAGTGTCATCAGCAAACTTAATTATTGAATTGGAGCTGAACCTAGCCACACAGTCATGTGTGTACAGGGAGTACAATAGGGGGCTGAGGACGCAGCCCTGGGGCGATCCTGTGCTCAGGGTGAGGGACTTCGATGTATTCCCTCCCATCTTGACTACCTGGGGCCTGGCGGTGAGAAAGTCCAGGACCCAGGCACACAGGGAGGTGTTGAGCCCCAATTCCATTAGCTTCCCGGCCAGTCTGGTGGGGACTATCGTGTTGAAGGCTGAACTGTAGTCTATGAACAGCATCCTCACGTAGCCCCCCTTCTGGCTGTCCAGATGGGAGAGAGCGGTGTGCAAGACCTGGGAGACCGCATCGTCCGTGGACCTGTTCGGACGGTATGCAAACTGCAACGGGTCCATGTTCCGAGGGAGGAAGGCGCAGATGTGATTCTTCACCAGCCTCTCAAAGCATTTCATGACTACCGAGGTAAGGGCCACCGGACGGTAGTCATTCAGGCAGGCTGGGGAGGCATTTTTTGGTACCGGTACAATGATGGATTTTTTGAAGCAGGCAGGGACCACGGACTTGTCCAGGGAGAGGTTGAATAATGTAGTGAGAAAATTCTGGTATGAAATATTTGATATTTTTTCAAAATTGATCAAAATAAAACTGGTACCAAAACCAGAATGGATTATCTTCGGAATATCGGAAGGTAACCCTGAATTAAACGTGTTTCAGAAGAATTTATTTAATTACGGGCTAATAATGGGAAAAAAGCTTATACTTAAATTCTGGAAAAATGCGCCGACACCAACAATAAAAATGTGGATATCAAATATGTTTGAAACATTACATCTGGAAGAGATGAGATTCCTCCTAGCCGGTAAAGCAGACCAATTCCAAAAGACGTGGTCTACGTTTCTGGACCTATTACAAGTATGAGGTGCAATAGTCAGGACCTGGTAACGGGAGGTAAAACAACAAAAACAGACTTGGTTGGTAGTCCCCTTTCTGCGGAGTTTAATGTTATAATAGAGCGATTGTTTCTATTTTCTCTTTCTTTCTTTTCTAGGGTCTATTTTCTCACTTTACTTCCTTCTCTAACTTCTTTCCTAAGGGGCTTTCTTTTCCCAACACTCTTGCACTTCACGACTCTCTTGCACTTTCTTTACTTTCCTTACTTCTACCTTTTTCTTAAAGCTCAAAAAAAATGAAGCGGTACAAAAAATGTATTAAGATATATGTGTTGTGTAGGATTGTAATTTACCGTACTTCTAATAAAAATAAAAAAAAAAAAAAAAAAAAAAAAAAAAAAAAAAAAAAAAAGAATAATGTAGTGAGCACTGGAGCTAGCTGCGTAGCACAGGACTTGAGTACTCGCCCCGAGATGCCATCGGGGCCTGCAGCTTTCCTCGTGTTCACCCGTGTCAGTGCCCTCCTCACGTCGTGCTCGGACAGCGAGAATGTGTGCACATTCCTCCCTTCAGCTTCGGTAGCCAGCCCACTGGCGGTATTGTCGATAGTCGGCAGACCTGGAGTGGTGTTGCCCCTCTCGAAACGAGCGTAGAAGGAGTTCAGGTCGTCAGCTAGGGAGGTGCCGGCACATGCGGGTGAGGGAGGGGTGCTTCGGTAGTTGGTTACAATCCGTAGCCCCTGCCACAGGCTTCTGGTGCCCTGCTGCTCCATGTGTAACTCCATCTTGTCCCTGTACCTTCTCTTTGCGTCCTTCACCACCCTTCGCATTCGGTAGGACTCTGCCTTGTAGACGTCCATGTTTCCTGATGCCAAGCCCGAGTTGTAGGCAGTGGTGCGAGCATTCAGGGCCACACGAACAGATCTGTCTACCCAGGGTTTTTGGTTCGGGAAGGTGTTTACCTTTACCGTGGGGACGATGTTGTCGGTTATTGTTGCGATGAAGTCCATGACTGCTTCCGCGAACTCACTGACGTCACTGGAACTTGCTTCGAACATGTTCTGACGCTTTACGTCCCTCGTCTCTACCGCTTCCCGAACTATCCTCTGTTTATACTCCGGCAACTGGAAAATAGCAGCGTGGTCAGATTTTCCTAGGGGAGGGAATGAAAGGGCCTTGTAGCCTTTCCTGAACGGTGTGTAGCAGTGGTCCAAAGTTCTCTCCCCCCTGGTGGCACACGTGATGTGTTGGTAGAAGTTCGGCATGACCTTCTTGAGATTTGATTTATTAAAATCTCCAGCCACCACCATAGCCGCATCGGGCTCATGATTTTGATGTCGACATAGCACATCGTGTAGGGCCGATAGTGCCACGTCAGTGTCCGCCTGCGGTGGGATGTAGACGGCTGTGACGATCACTGAGCCGAACTCCCGGGGAAGGTAGAATGGGCGGCATGAGATCGTCAGGTGCTCCAGGGCCGGCGAGCAGGAACGGGAAAGCATCTTGATATTTCCAGGGTTGCACCAGTTGTTATTGGTCATGAAGCAGACTCCTCCACCCTTGGATTTCCCAGATGCTTCTGTTCTGACACTTGTGCCCGAAGAAGGTTGCAAATAATTCACACGAGTCGGATGTGGCCCTTGTGGCTAAAGGGATCAGGGGGTATGGTAGTGAGTTGGTACATGGTAAATGGTAGTGAGTTGAGGAATGCAGTTGAACAGAGGGATCTAGGAATAACTGTGCTCAGTTCCCTGAAGGTGGAATCTCATATAGATAGGGTGGTAAAGAAAGCTTTTGGTATGCTGGCCTTTATAAATCAGAGCATTGAGTATAGAAGTTGGGATGTAATGTTAAAATTGTACAAGGCATTGGTTAAAATTGTACAAGCCAATTCTGGAGTATGGTGTACAATTTTGGTCGCCTAATTATAGGAAGGATGTCAACAAAATAGAGAGAGTACAGAGTACAGATGGACGGGAAAGGAATGGAGGGTTATGGGCTGAGTGCAGGTAGATGGGACTAGGGGAGAATACGTGTACGGCACGGACTAGAAGGGCCGAGATGGCCTGTTTCCGTGCTGTAATTGTTATATGGTTATATGGTATGGAGAGAAGGCAGGTACAGGATACCGAGTTGGATGATCAGCCATGATCATATTGAATGGCAGTGCAGGCTCGAAGGGCCGAATGGCCTACTCCTGCACCTATTTTCTGTTTCTATGAGTCTCGTGTGCTTGTGTTGGGCTTCTCTGTTTAACTATAAAAGTCATTAGGGATGCCACTGGATTATGTGTGTATACAATTGCCATTGAAGCAGCTTAAATGATTTTGCTGAAGCTGCTGCCTCATTTTAATGATGTATCACTATTTACATAGGATGATTTAAGGCTGCATAGCTTTGATTTAATCCACTAATTTTGAGATCATTTTACTATGTGCAAAATTATTGTCACTCTGGCTTGCATGTGGGCTTAGACAGCAATGGTGGAACCCCCTTCATTCTCTTGTCCCCTGCCCACTAAGTCAATTGTCTCTTGACATTACCCTTATGCCTGGGCTTTGTACTCAAATCTGCAAAAGCCTTAAATTCTGGATCTTCTGACCTAAACTCTTTGCCTCTCTAGCCTCCTACTGAAGATATTATAAAGCCCATCTCTGATCGAGTTTGTGGCAACACTCCTTCACATGGCCTCATGCCAAGTTTGTTAGAAAATGAAACTGTGAAGCAGTTTCTGACCTTTTACTACATTAAACGTGCAACATGAAAGCAAACTGCCGGGATCATTCAATAATTGTTGTATAGCTTGACTCGGTCTACGATCTGCTTTATAGCATGCATGCAAATCTTGTTTTGCAGATTTACACTGTTCATAAGTTCATAATTGGCCCATCAAGTTTACTCCGTCATTCAATTATGGCTCTGATCTATCTTCCCCACTTAACCCCATCTCCTGCCTTCTCCCCATAAGCCCTGACACTCGTACTAATCAAGAATCTATCTATCTCGGTCTTAAAAATATCCACTGACTTGGCCTCCACAGCCGTCTGTGGCAATGAATTCCACAGATTCACCATTCTCTGACTAAAGAAATTCCTCCTCATTTCCTTCCTAAAAGAATGTACTTTTATTCTGCTGCTACTCCGAAGCTGCTTTTCTATATTTTGTACAAGGATGGCACAGTGGTGCTGCCTCACAGCGCCAGGGACCAGAGTCTGATCACAACCTCAGGAGCTGTTTGTGTAAAGTTTGCATGGCCTCCCTGTGTGGGTTTCCTCCGGGTGCTCTGGCTTCCTCTCACATCCCAAAGATGTGTGGGTTTGTAGGTGAGTTGGCCTCTCTTTGTCTCTGATGTGCAGGGAGTGGATGCGAAAGCGTGATAACATGGAACTAGAATAAATGGTGTGCATGAACTCAGCTGCTGAAAGGCTTTTTCCCGCCTTCAATCAATTCAAAATATTCCTCAATGGACAAGGGCTGGCGATTTGGCTTGATGCCGAGTGAGGATTTAATTATTTCTTCAGTGAGATGGTCACTTCCAGTGCTGGCCTTACAGAGCTTCACAGATGCTCTCCTTCAATCCCAAGTCATTTGAGGCGGTGGAAAAAGCATACAGCACTGTACAAGCTTGATGAGCTTTGGTCTCCAGAGACAGACCTGCCAATGCTGTAATACTTAGCTTGTCAAGAATATGGTCAAGTCGACATGCCCATAAGTTGGTTCTCTCATCAACTGCTAGACTGGTATCCATGTCTAACTGGGTTCAGCTTGCATGGCCAGTGCTGGCACCATTAGAGGTACATTAAATGATGAGTATGGAGATTCCTATCCACATATATAAAGTTCCCTTGTAATCTTATGTGTCCCCTCTTGCGGAATGCCAGATGGACTCATTAGCTCACAGAACTGATAATTGGGAAATATGTTTCTTCACACATGTGTAACTCAAATTTATATTTTTCTTTGATTGTTACTGTAGGCTATGGATCATTCATTCTAGCAACATAACCATAACACTAGCATTAGGAAGGAACTGCAGATTCTGGTTTACACTGAAGATAGACACAAAATGCTGGAGTAACTCAGCGGGACTCGAGCTGAAATGATTTTTGCATCTGTTATAATATTCTGTGGAATGCTCACATCAGATTGTTCATCTAAAAAAAACTGCAGATGCTGGAAATCCGCGATATAAACAGAAAATGTCGGGCAAACTCCTGACAACAGCGCTGGGAAGTGAAACAGAGTAAACTTTCCAGCTCAACACCTGCTGAGTGTTTCCAGAATGTTTTATATTTATTTCACATTATCAGGTTCCATGAATTTTGTTTCAGGTTTTAGTTATTGATCACATAGAAATTTGCAGGGTCACGGCCCAAAACAATAACCGTGGCTCCGCAGATGCTTCCTAATCTCGGAGTTCCTCCCACAGTTTGCTTTTTGCACTATAGGTTGGTGGTTCATTCAGCAATATCAGGCTCCCTCGTCAATCAGTCTATGCACAAATCCATAAAACTATTATAACACAGAGGCAAAATAATAACCAGGTTGGAAACCTGGAAATACTCCACACATTAGCAGCATCTATGGAGATGGAGAGAGATTCATATTTCAGGCCAAAGATCTGTCATCAGTGCTGTGAAAAGTTAAATATAAAACATGCACTCAGCTGCAGGATGAGAAGAGAGAAATAAAAGGTCTGATGAGTTAAGTCAATTAAATGGGAAAGGGAATTACGGTTTTAAGCAAAGGGGTGGCATTGGGACAAGGAATATTGTATTTAGAGTCATAGAGTGATACAGTGTGGAAACTGGCCCTTTGGCTCTACATGCCTACACCGGCCAACAATGTCCCAGCTACACTAGTCCCAACTGCCTGGGTATTGTATTTCCTTGTTGAATCTCATTGTCTGTAACTAGCCCACAGCTAACAATGTTTCTTTTATCACCGTTACTTGTTTTGCTAATCTTTCATTAATTTGTTCTATATCTCTCTATATCACCATCTTCAGGTATATCTCTCGTTTCCCTTTCTCGACTCTGTCCAAAGCAGGGTCTTGACTGGAAACGTCACCCATTCCTTCTCTCCAGAGATGCTGCCTGACCCACTGAGTTACTCCCGCTTTTTGTGTCTATCTTCAGCTTAAACCAGCATCTGCAGATCTGTATTTCCTCATTTATTATGATCCTTATGCCTTGTATTATCGTCACCTCTTTTGTCCTTTACTTCTCTTATAACCATATAACAATTACAGCACGGAAACAGGTCACCTCGGCCCTACAAGTCCGTGCCAAACAACTTTTTTCCCTTAGTCCCACCTGCCTGCACTCATACCATAACCCTCCATTCCCTTCTCATCCATATGCCTATCCAATTTATTTTTAAATGATACCAACGAACCTGCCTCCACCACTTCCACTGGAAGCTCATTCCACACCGCTACCACTCTCTTAGTAAAGAAGTTCCCACTCATGTTATCCCTAAACTTCTGTCCCTTAATTCTGAAGTCATGTCCTCTTGTTTGAATCTTCCCTACTGTCAATGGGAAAAGCTTATCCACATCAACTCTGTCTATCCCTCTCATCATTTTAAAGACTTCTATCAAGTTCCCCCTTAACCTTCTGCGCTCCAGAGAATAAAGACTTAACTTATTCAAGCTATCTCTGTAACTTAGTTGTTGAAACCCAGGCAAAAGTAGGTTCTCTTCACTAACCTACCTTTCTTTTCTTCTCCCCTTTCCCACCCAATGTTTTCTGGATCTTTTATCTCTTAAAACATGTGCTTTTGACCAACCACAGCGACTCTGGCGTTTCTGTACAGTTGCTGACGTACTTGCTAAGTACTTCCAATGATAGACTTTTAAATTCTGCTCATCTCTATTTTTAACACAATAAACTTGTAAACCAATGGTTGGAATGCACCCAGTTTAGACACAAAAACCAGGAATAACTCAGCAGATCAGACAGCATCTCTGGAGGAAAGGAATAGGTGACGTTTTGGGTCGAGACCCTTCTTCAGGCCGTTCTTTCCTACACATGAGCTAGTTTGGATCTTGTTTTGAGATGCTTCAAGAAACACAACATTTATTACACATTAATAAAATTGAAACACTTTGCATCTTAAACACATGATCCTCTGTCACTGTAAATTTAATATTATCTCTGACTTTTCTCTGAACATTTACACATGGCATGCACAGTACTACTAAATCGATATTAGTTTGAAGCTTTCGCTGCAGACGCCTTTGGTTCTTCCAGTCTTTCCCACTGACCATTTTAATTGAAAGGCAAATTCATTATAAAATCATCAATCATTAAGTAGCTGAAGGTCACGAAATTAAAGCTTGACATATCTCAATGTATTGAAGGTAGACACAAAATGCTGGAGTAACTCAGCGGGACAGGCAACATCTCTGGAGAGAAGGCATGGGTGACGTTTCGGGTCGAGACCCTTCTTCAGACTGATGTCAGGGAGTGGGAGGGACAGAGATAGAATGTCACAATGTATTGCTATGCAGTGAATCTTATTTCATTCATTTGATTTGCAAACCACTTACTCAGTTTGAAATAAAACAAAGCTGCAATTGATAAGCATCAATTTGATTATTTGGGGAAAAATGACTAATTAAAGTTTTGCATTCACAAAAAAAATTGAACTGGTGAAATAAATATTAATAATGTGTATATAATCCTCATACATTATTAAATTCAAACCAAAGCACTAAGTCAACCACTTTACATGGGTTTTTATTTACCTAGTCTAAAGGTCTGTTTATTTTTCATCCCTGCAATATTTGCTCAGTCCCCACACAAATCTTACCTCTGCCCCAAATCCTTAGCCTGATTTGATAACGGGTCTAAGTGCTGTTCAGTGAAGAAAAATATTATCCGCTTCTGCCAGCTGAAAGAAATTCCACTAACCTCTCCCTAGTTTCTCCCTTGCAGCCAATGTTCAATCATTTCTGTTATTTAACTTTGCCCGACTTCATATACCCCAACTCTGGTCATAAGTATCTTAAGCTAAATCTCAATAAATACCTTTCAAGTGTCCAAGTATTCGATGCATCCACAGCATCACCATGATCTACGCTTTTCATTACTTCTTCAAGGGTTCAATAAAGCTGAAGTTTCCCCTAAACTTATTCAAACCACTAACTAGCGTGTTCAACATATCTTCCACTGCAACGTGTCTGCCTCTTAATCATTTGGAAAATATGCTTTTGTATCTCCAATCTCAAACTAGTTGGTTCATACTTTCTTTGGATAACCTTGCACTTCACAGCTAGGGATTAAGTTTGCTCTTTGTCAGTCCGAGGCTCTACTCTTTCTTTTAAATTAAATTTATGACTATTCAGCAAGGAAATTGGCTGATCAGCAGGCAGTGGAGGGATAACTGCAGTAACATAGAAAATAGGAGCAGGAGTAGGCCATTCAGCCCTTCGAGCCTGCAATGCCATTCGATATGATCATGGCTGATCATCCAACCTAGTATCCCGTACCTGCCTTCTCTCCATACCCCCTGATCCCTTTAGCCACAAGGGCCATATCTAACTCCCTCTTAAATATAGCCAATGAACTGTGTGGCCTCAACTACCTTCTGTGGCAGAAAATTCCAGAGATTCACCACTCTGTGTGAAAAATGTTTTTCTCATCTCGGTCCTAAAAGATTGCCCCCTTATTCTTAAACTGTGACCCCTTGTTCTGGACTTCCCCGACATCGGGAACAATCTTCCAGCATCTAGCCTGTCCAACCCCTTAAGAATTTTGTAAGTTTCTATAAGATCCCCCCTCAATCAAATTCGTACAAACCGAGTCTATCCAGCCTTTCTTCATATGAAAGTCCTGACATCCCAGGAATCAGTCTGGTGAACCTTCTCTGTACTCCCTCTATGGCAAGAATGTCTTTCCTCAGATTAGGAGACCAAAACGGTACGCAATACTCCAGGTGTGGTCTCACCAAGACCCTGTACAACTGCAGTAGAACCTCACTGTGTAACGGGTATAGCTTGGACCCAATAGCAGCACAGAATCAGGCAGGTATAATTGGTCATGAACTTTATTACGATACTGTAACACAGAGTAGTAACACAGGAATGGGTACACCGTACTCACACAGAGGCTCAGGATTGAGCGAGGGTTCCGAAGAGGGGCAGGCAGGAGACGTAGTCGGGGTAGCGGAAGGTCCGGTAACCAGGAGATCCAACACACGATGCAAACAAACCAGCGAGGGACAGACGAAGGGAGAGTCGAAGCCAGGCAGGTAGTTGAGGAGCCGTTGCAGGGATACACCAAACAGCCCAGGAGAGAGGCAGACAGAAACCAGGAGGTACGGGGACGAAGGCCGTGGTCGGGGACAGAAGGCTGAGGTGATATCCGGGAAGACGACAGGACGGAATGGTCAGGGGCAGGCAGGTTCGAATCCGTGTAGGCAGTCGGGAAATCGCTGGAGAGTCTTGCATGAATGTTGAGAACAATCTGGCACTGTGTGAACGGTGAGGAGAGTCTATATACCAGGTTAATTGGTGATCAGAGGCAACTGAGTGCAACAGGTGAGGAGAGTTAGGCTGATGAGAGGGGAGTGGCAGGCGAGGAGAAGGAGGTGCAGGAGTAGGCCATTCGGCCCTTCGAGCCTGCACCGCCATTCAATATGATCATGGCTGATCATCCAACTCAGTATCCCGTACCTGCCCTTCTCTCCATACCCTCTGATCCCCTTAGCCACAAGGGCCACATCTAACTCCCTCTTAAATATAGCCAATGAACTGGCCTCAACTACCCTCTGTGGCAGAGAGTTCCAGAGATTCACCACTCTCTGTGTGAAAAAAGTTCTCCTCATCTCGGATTTAAAGGATTTCCCCCTTATCCTTAAGCTGTGACCCCTTGTCCTGGACTTCCCCAACATCGGGAGCAATCTTCCTGCATCTAGCCTGTCCAACCTCTTAAGAATTTTGTAACTTTCTATAAGATCCCCTCTCAGTCTCCTAAATTCTAGAGAGTATAAACCAAGGCTATCCAGTCTTTCTTCATAAGACAGTCCTGACATCCCAGGAATCAGTCTGGTGAACCTTCTCTGCACTCCCTCTATGGCAAGAATGTCCTTCCTCAGATTTGGAAACCAAAACTGTATGCAATACTCCAGGTGTGGTCTCACCAAGACCCTGTACAACTGCAGTAGGACCTCCCTGCTCCTAGACTCAAATCCTTTTGCTATGAAAGCTAACATACCATTGGCTTTCTTCACTGCCTGCTGCACCTGCATACCTACTTTCAATGACTGGTGTACCATGACACCCAGGTCTCGCTACATCTCCCCTTTTCCTAGTCGGCCACCATTTAGATAATAGTCTGCTTTCCTGTTTTTGCCACCAAAATGGATAACCTCACATTTATCCACATTATACTGCATCTGCCAAACATTTGCCCACTCACCCAGCCTATCCAAGTCACCTTGAAGTCTCCTAGCATCCTCCTCACAGCTAACACTGCACCCCAGCTTCGTGTCATCCGCAAACCTGGAGATATTGCCTTCAATTCCCTCATTCCCCTATCAATAACCTGTGCCTGCCTTCTCCCCATATCATAGAAACATAGAAACATAGACAATAGGTGCAGGAGCAGAGGCCATTTAGCCCTTCGAGCCTGCACCGCCATTCAATATGATCATGGCTGATCATCCAACTCAGTATCCTGTACCTGCCTTCTCTCCATACCCCCTGATCCCCTTTAGCCACAAGGGCCACATCTAACTCCCTCTTAAATATAGCCAATGAACTGGCCTCAACTACTTTCTGTGGCAGAGAATTCCACAGATTCACCAATCTCTGTGCGAAAAAAAAAGTTTCTCATCTCGGTCCTAAAAGATTTTCCCCATCCTTAAACTGTGACCCCTTGTTCTGGCCTTCCATTACTTTGTTCCTAGATAGCAACAATCAGTTCTGGATTGCAGCAACTGGCCGTGAGGTCTTCCAGGGATCAAAAATGGTGACATACCACCAGTTAGTTCACTTATCAGCTTATGAGATTACAGAGCGATAAAAAGTTTAAATTGTCTTTATCTTTTAATCCAATAACCAGGAACCAACATCGGGAACAATCTTCTTGCATCTAGCCTGTCCAACCCCTTAAGACTTTGTACGTTTCTATAAGATCCCCCCTCAATCTTTTAAATTCTAGCGAGTACAAGCCGAGTGTCATCCGCAAACTTGGAGATGTTGCATTCAATTCCCTCATTCAAATCATTAATATATATTGTAAATAGCTGGGGTCCCAGCACTGAGCCTTGCGGTACCCCACTAGTCACTGCCTGCCATTGTGAAAAGGACCCGTTTACTCCTACTCTTTGCTTCCTGTTTGCCAGCCAGTTCTCTATCCACATCAGTACTGAACCCCCCAATGCCGTGTGCTTTAAGTTTGCATACTAATCTCTTATGTGGGACCTTGTCGAAAGCCTTCTGGAAGTCCAGATACACCTTCTCTCCAGATACACCTACTCTCCAGATTCCTTCTCTCCAGAGATGCTGCCTGCCCCACTGAGTTACTCCAGCATGTTATGTCCATCTTCGGTGTAAACCAGCATCTGCAGTTCCTTCCTACACATCAAGGAACCTAGGCCACACTTTCATCTCGCCGAAGTCGGAGCTCGAGAACTGTTACCTCCAAGTTCAAGACAGCTTCCCATCAATTATCAGACTCTTGAAACCATCTTGCATAACCCTACCTCAGCATGAAACTACTAAGCACACGGCACTTCTGAGGTTGCAGTATGTACTTGCCTACACAATCACAGTCTGGCTTTCAAGGAATAGCAGATCATTTATTGTCAATTTATTTGTTGTGTTGTTGCATTTAATGTGCCGTAAAGCTGCAGTAAGTATTTCATTATTATTCTGGTCCCAACACATATGACAATTAAACACTCTTAGGTCTCTTGACAGTTGGAAAAGCCTGGAATAATTTAATGATTTTTAGAAGATGTTTAAAGGATTAAAGGAACCAGATAAATGGATAACAATAATATGCTTGAGATTACCGCAAATGCAATCAGGGAATTTAGGAGCAAGTTTCGAAGAGGATAAATAATGTGCAGAATATTCACTTTAAGTGGAGATCCTTACGAGAGAATGAGATACTCAAAAGAATAGGTGTAGTGTTGTTTGTCTAAGTTTCCCCATCGGTCAGCGATGGACACTGAAATGTAACAATGTAACCATGTACAACTTTCCATCTGCCTTACATAGAACAAACAATACAACAAAGCAACAGGCCCTTCGGCCCATCATGTCACGGCCAATCATGATGCCATCAATCTGTGGAATTCATTGCCATAGAAGGCTGTGGAGGCAAAGTCAGTGGATATATTTCAGGCAGAGATAGATAGATTCTTGATTAGTACAGGTGTAAAGGGTTATGGGGAGAAGGCAGGAGAATTGGGTTAGGAGGAAGAAATGGATTAGCCATGATTGAATGGAGTAGACTTGATGGGCCGAATGGCCTAATTCTGCTCCTATTACTTTTGACCTTATGGCCTAATCCCATTTCTATCTGCATGTGGTTTGCATTGCCTCATTCCCTGCCTGTTCACGTATCTTTCCAAATGCCTCTCAATTGTTGCTGTCGTATTTCTATTACCACCGCAGGTGCCCACCACTCTGCAAATAACTTGCCCTGCAACATCCCCATTAAACTCTCCTCCTCTACCGTTAAAACTAGGCCCTCTATTATCTCAGAATAAGACTATTTACCCCTCTCATAATTTTATATGCAGTTATCAGGTCACCCCCTCAACCTGTCACATTCCAAGTTTGTCCAACCTGGCAGCTAATATACTCCAAACCAGGCAACATTTTGGTCAACCTCTTCTATATCCTCTCCAAAGCCTCCACACTTTTCCTGTAATTCAGCAGCCAGAACTGCACACAATGCACCAAATGCGGCCAAAATGATTCATGCAGCTGCAACGCAAGTTCCCAACCTTTATATTTAACCCCCCCCCACCAAAAAATCCATGCATGTTGTACATCCTCTATAACACCTTATCCACTTTTATTGTCACTCTCAAGGAGCCATGGACTTGCACCCGATATTCCTCTGTACATCAAGGCTCTCAAGCATCTTATATTTACTATATACTTTCCTCTTGTACCTGACAAACAAAAATATACCATCTTGTCGGATTAAACTCCATCTGTCATTTCCTGCCCGAATTTCCAACTGATCTATATCCTGCCCTATCCTTTAACAACTTTTCTCACTATCCACAACTGCCATTTTTTGAGCTGTTTGCAAACTTACTTATCAGCCCACCTACATTTCATAAGGAAAAGGAATAGAATTAGAACATTTGGCCCATCAAGTCCACTCTGCCATTCAATCCGGGCTGATCTATCTCTCCCTCCTAATGACCCCATTCTCCTGTCTTCTCCCCATTACCCCTGACACCCGTACTGATCAAATACGTGGGGTGGTCCCATCTCATCAATGGGGTTATGTTTTTTGAGGGGGTAACAAAGATAATGGATAAAGGTAGTGCCAGTGGATGTTGCAAAAATGGACTCTTGATAAAGCTGTGGACAAGGTTCCTTGTGGTAAGGAGAAGACTATTTCACATCTTTGGAGGCAAATTCTGCTCTGACTCCATTTACAAGTTTGCAGATGATTCTACTGCAGTGGGTCAGACCTCAAACAATGATGCAATGGAGCAAACGAAAGAGATAGAGGCCTTAGCGACATGGTATCAAGACAACCTTTCCCTAAATGTCAGCAAAATGAAAGAGCTAGGTATAGACTTAAGGAAATGTACATGTCCTCGACTGTATCCTTGGTGCCAATGTGGAGATGGAGCAGATCTTCAACTTGCATGGCGTAAATCTCACCATCTACATCATTGGAGATCTTTGAACGCTCTTGGATCGGACTTTATCAGACTTCACTGTGACATCTTGCACCAAATGGTGTACATTTTATCTTTGTTTGTGCATTGTGGACGGCTTGATTTGTGGTGACCAAAGAAATGTTCAAGACTTTCCTTTGACTGGATAGCATGCAAGCAGCAGCTTTTCACTGTACCTCGCCACATTTGACAATAATAAGCTAAACCAAACCAAACAACAATCTGTCCGAGACCAACCACACTGAAGAAGACTGAGGAAGTTTGGCAAGTCTCCAACAACTCTGACCAACCTCTGCCGTGGAAACTTCTATCGGGATGAATCACAGCTCGGTTTGGCAACAGCTGTGCCCAAGACCGCAAGAAATTAGAGTTACGGATGTAGTCACATTGCATGGGAAAGCAGCCAAAGTTATTAAAGACCGTTTTCACCCTGGTCATTCCCTCTTCTCTCCTTTCCGTTAGGCAAAAAATTGAAAGCACGTGCCACCAGATTCGGGAACAGCTTCTTCCCCGATATCATCGGGCTATTGAACAGTCCCCCCATAAGATCTTCCAACCCTGTCTGTGTGAATCTTACAATACAAGGTGTGGACATTAGTGGGATCACTATGGAGGTGGCGAAAATGCTGGAGGATTACACTCTCAAGTCTTCTTGCACCTGTGGCTAAAGAGGATCCATCTCGGTTAAGGTTTTAACACAGGGAGAAGGCAAGACAATGCGGTTGAGAGGGAAAAATAGATCGGACATGATTTGAATGGGGGAGTAAGTATGCAGGTACAGCAGG